>NC_042617.1:589817976-589964688 GCF_901001135.1 Rhinatrema bivittatum | reverse complement strand
TCTCTTTCTCTCTCTCTTTCTCTCTCTCTCTCTTTCTCTCTCTCTCTCTTTCTCTCTGAACAGAAATATCACATTTTTGTGCAAGCTGCATTCTCTGTCCCCCACGGGGCCACTAACCTTTTTTCTTCTGCTGTCACTCTCGGGCCCAGCAGGGGAAGATAGAATAAGTTAACACTAGCCCAGAAGAGAAAGAAGATTGCCATTTCTCGCTAGTCTCCAGCAGGAATGGAGGACAAGTGCTGTGTCCTCCTGGGCTCAGTGGGTGAAGAAGTCTGCCTTGTGCACCCTTCCTCCCCACACAATTAAAAATTATGCATTTATATTAGATTTTATATGAAAAATGACATTAAAAGTACAGTCTAAGGTAAAAAAAATATTACTTGCAACATGTATATTATATTTATATTTGTTGTAGCGCCAACTAGAAAACCCTGCAAAAAAGTAAAAAAAAAAAAAAGACCCTTGGAACCCGTATGGCACTAGGCCTATTGTAACATGTTTTGTGTGGACTTAGCATTCAGAAAGTCATAAGTAAAAGAATTATAACAATAAAGTAAAACCTCCATACTAAAACAATACTAAGTGCCAGCACGCAAACAGTAACAACCCTACTTATGAAAAGATAGAAGTGCTAATATTACACCAGGCCCTAAAATACCAATACACCTCATATTAGGAAACCAGAACAAGCCAGGCTGCTATAGATCCCTACACAAAAAGGTACACACTGGCAGAATACCTCACGTCGGTCATACATGCAGAATACTGACAGAACCCTTACCAAATACAGAATAGAAAGAGCATACTGTAAGTATGAATAGAAATATACAGACAAAAACTGAACTGGAAACCACAACAGTGGAAAAACTGAATCACCATTCCTCATAAAAATAAATAAATAAATATAAAATAAATAGTAATAAAAGCATACTAATAAAAATACATATTTCATAAGAGCTGAAGAATAGAATAACATCCAACAATTTAAAAACTCATAAAAATGTTCCAAACACCAATAAAACATTTCAAAACAGCAGACCCAAACATCCAGTAATTAAAACTAATAAGGACTTTTTTTATTTCACGGCACCCTGAGATGTTTTGGATTAGCAAGAGGGGAGGAGGGGTCTTGTATCATACATGCAGGTACTATCTCCCTCACTCATGCTCAGTCTCACTTACACAAACACACAGGCTGACTCTCACTTGCTTTTGCTTAGTCTTGTGCACGTGCGCGCGCACACACACAAAAACACACCCATGCAGGTTGTCTCTTACTTTCACATGCTCAGCCTCACACAGGCACGCATACACAGGCTGTGTCTCACTCTCACATGCTTGGTCCGAGGCTGAGCATGTGAAAGTGAGAGACAGCATGTGTGTGTGTTTGTGTGAGACTAAGAGACTGCCTGTGATTGTATGTGCCTGTGTGAGACTGAGCTCATGAATGAGCATGTGAAAGTAGGAGACAGCGTGTGTGTGTGTGAGACTAAGCATAAGAGAGAAAGAGACAGCCTGTGTGTGTGTGTGAGACTCAGCATAAGAACATAAGAAATTGCCATGCTGGGTCAGACCAAGGGTCCATCAAGCCCAGCATCCTGTTTCCAACAGAGGCCAAACCAGGCCACAAGAACCTGGCAATTACCCAAACACTAAAAAGATCCCTTGCTACTGAAGCAATTAATAGCAGTGGCTATTCCCTAAGTAAACTTGATTAATAGCAGTTAATGGACCTCCAAGAACTTATCCAAACCTTTTTTGAACCCAGCTACACTAACTGCACTAATCACATCCTCTGGCAACTGAGAGTGAGAGCCTGTGGGTGTGTTTATCTGTGTGAGGCTGAGCATGTGAGTGTGAGAGTGTGTGCATGTGTTTGCCTGTGTGAGACTGAGCATGTGAGACTGAGTGAGAACCTGTGTGTGTTTGCCTACACAGGCGCACACACATACACACTGTCTCTCACACTCACATGCTCAGTCTCACACAGACAAGCATACCCACAGGTTCTCACTCTCACATGCTCAGCCTCACACAGGCAATCTCTTACTCTCACATGCTTAGTCTCACACAGACACACACACACGCTGTCTCTCACTCTCACACAGGCTGTCTCTCATTCATGTGATCAGTCTCACACAGGTGCATACAATCACAGGCAGTCTCGTACTATCACATGTTTTAGTTTGTTTTGGTGTAGTCCGTTCATAATTTTACTTAATCTTTTTGGTTGGCAGTTGTCTTGTTATAGTCTGTGCTAAGTGGGACAAGCAGCTGCATGTCATCGTGTAAAAGTAGTAAGTGATCTGGCACTCCCTAATGGGTTTGTGTAAATATTGAATAGGGTCAGCAAGAGGATAGATCCTTGTGGAATTTCATAAGTGAGAGAACTTTGAGGTGATCCAATGGAGACTGTAGGATGCGAACCAGGCCAGTGCTGGGCTGGTTAAGCTTAAGTTGCTTAAGCAAGAAATGAGGATTGTGTGGTCTGTTGTGTCGGATGTAGTTGATAGGTCTAAGACTATAAACAGAGCAACTTCCCCAAAGTCTAGGCAGAGTCTCAATTTGACAACCAGACTAACCAATATGGCTTCAGTATTATGGTGAAGATGGAAGTCAGATTGGTAAGGATCCAGGCTGTTTGTGTGGTCATATAGCTGTGATGGTACAGCGTTTTCAATGACAACACTAAGGAAAAGCAGGATTGAGATAGGGTAGTAGTTCTGATCAGTGGGGTCAGATCAGTTAATGCTGGTCTTATAATTGCTTTTTAGGCAATGTGGTAGATGGGCTTCCACAAATGATGTATTGGAGATGGATTAGTAGCCCTGAATTTGATTGTTTGATTAACCACAAGGCACAAGGGTCTTCCTTGTGCCTTGTTCACTTTGAGGATAGTGAGTAGGTTGTCAATGTTGTCTTGAAGTGGGTTGAACAAAGAAAAAAGGTGAGGTGGTTTGGTCATTTAATGACCTCTGTCCAGATCTGACCAGATGAGTGTGATCTTATCCATGAAAAAAGTTGCTAGATTGTTGTATGTTTTAGAGGTTAAGTAGAGGAAGGGGTAGGGCAGGGTAGTTCTCTAGGTGAGTTTTCCATTTGGGTGATCATTTGTATGTAGTAGGTTGCCTTTACTTCTGTGATGGCTTTATGGTAGGTGATGTCGCTTGCAGTTCTTATTTGATTGAGATGATTTCTGCCACCTCCGGTCTAGTCTTTTGCTGATTTATTTCAGTTCTTTTAGGTCCGATGTAAACCTGGAGGTAGGTTTATGGTTTCTGATTCGGGATATTTTTAGTGGAGCAATTTATAGCTAAGGCTGATTTAATATCTATGTTACAGTGGTCAATAAGGGAGGTGGTTGAGGCAGGGGCGGATTTGACTGTTTTCTGGAGGGTGTGGACAAAAGAATCCTCATTGAGGTGTGCAGTTGGCAGGTGGGACCTGAGTAGAATAAAAGGATGCAGTGATGGACCAAGGAATCTGACTTGGTAGATATTTGGCGGGCTGAGTGGATGAGACTATACATATTATTTGGTTGTTCACGATACTTGTAGCCGCTTAGATTATTTTCTCTGTTCATGGGTTTTAGTGGGTCGAATGATGGGGGCTGATACTTTGCCCTGCCATCTCTTGGATCATCACCCTATAGAGCTGTTGTTTGATACATTGCAGGGTTTGCCAAGGGCATGCTTATGGAGATTGAATGCGTCTGTTAGACCAGGAAGACTTCATGCAAATGATAACAAAGGAGCTTAAAGTTTTTCAAGTAGTCCACTCCACTGAAGAATATAGCGGGGTGGTTCTTTGGGAGACCTTAAAGGTTGTGCTCTGAAGTAAAATCATAGGATATACAAGCTGTTATAAAAAGATTTGTGAAGCTAAAGCAAAGTCGTTGGAAAGAGATATTGCTAAGTGTGAGGTGGTACATAAAAGAAATGGGAGGAAAAAAATCTGAAGAAAGCTGATGGCGCAGAGTCGTAAATTGGAGCTCCAGCAAACAAACAAAATAGAGAAGGTGATGCGCTTTACACGTCAGAAGTTTTATGAACATGGGAATAAGGCAGGTAAATTGCTTATGCATGTGAATAAAAAAAAAAGAGCTGCATGTACAGTAATCACAAGGATTAAGACAACGGAGGGGCAGGTGTCAGGAAGCGCTAGGGCTATTAATGATATTTTTCGGGATTACTTCGCTGATTTATATGCTGGGCGAGAGACTTAGGGGTACATTTTAAAAGAAAGTACGCTGGATTTTATAAGATCCACGCGTAGCTTATAAAATCCGGGGTCGGCGCGCGCAAGGGGGTGTACATTTGTGCAACCTGCGCGCGCCGAGCCCTGCGCACGCTGCCCGTTCCCTCCGAGGCCGCTCCGAAATCGGAGAGGCCTCGGAGGGAACTTTCCATTCACCCCCCCCGGCCCTATCTAAACCCCCTCCCTACCTTTATCTTAAAAGTTACGCCTGTGCCAGCGGGCTGCTGGCGCACGATTCCCCGGCCCGGAAGCCGTTTTGGAGGCCTCGGCCACACCCCCGAAATGCCCCGGGCAGGAAACACGCCCCTAAACGCTGCGTCACTCCCGACACGCCCCCCCCCCCCCCCCAGGCAAACCCCGGGACTTACGCGCATCCCGGGTCTTGCGCGTGTCACCGAGCCTATGCGTGGGTTTTAAAAGGGTTACGCGCGTACCTTATGCGCGTAACCCTTTTAAAATCTGGCCCATAGTCTCTGGAGACTATCACAGAGTATTTAGGAAAGGTGCAGCTACCTAGGATTGCGGAAGAGCAGAATGAACAGCTGAGAACTCTTCTCACATCTGAGGAAATGGAAAGAGTGGTGAAGTTGCTTCCTCCGGCAAAAGCCCTGGCCGGATGGTTTCCCCTTCGATTTTTATAAGAAGTTTTTTCCAGAGGTTGCTCTGCACCTTCAGGTGAGATCTATAGAGGTTTTTGAATATAGGTATTCTTACACTTTTGGGTTTCATTATCTTGAGTACTGCCTTTAACTAAGGCATTTGATGACTTAAAGGAAAACCCAGACTGCCAGCATAGGCTGACAGATGCTACAATTGTGTTAATATACAAAAAAAGTAGAGGAAGATCCTGGGTCTTATAGGCCCATTTAAGATTTTAGCAAAAGTGCTACAATTGAAATTAGAAAATATATTGCCCCAGTTAGTGAAAACTGATCAAAGAGGGTTTGTCAAGGGGGAGATGTTCTACCGCCAACACTCGGAAGACTTTTCAAATCATCTCTCTTTCTGGAAAGCGTAGGGTTCCAGGCCTGCTGGTGGTGTTAGACGCTGAGAAGGCCTTTGATAGACTACACTGGTTTTTTCTCTTTTCGACATTTCAGGCTTTTCGTATGGATGTTGAATTTGTGAAATGGATCAGAGCACTTTACTCATATCCTATGGCCAGGGTTTTAACGAACCTTCTCTTTCTCAGGAATTTCCGATATGGTGGGGAACTGGGCAGGGATGCTTGCTGTCACCTTTGCTGTTTGATCTTTCGATAGACGTATTGGCTCAAATGGGACGTGATGATATACAAATTAGAGGTTACCACCTTTTTGGCAAAGATCATAAGATCTTATACACCAGTGACGTGTTGTTATATCTCGCAGATGTGGTCCACTCAGCGCCTAGGATTCTAAAGGCCCTAGAGGAATATGGAGTGGTTTCTGATTACAAGATTAATTAGCATAAATCAGAATTATTTGTAATGAGTAGAATTAACGAATATGAGATACTGGGGTGCCTGTGGCACTTCAAACTAACAGAGGAGAGTTTTAAATACTTACGCATCTATATCCTATACTGATGGTCAGACTTAAATAGGATGAACTATGCTCTTGTGTATAATAAAATACTAGAAGACCTACGGAGGTAGTCGGGACTCCTGATTACCCGGGCGGGTCACACATAAATACTAGGCTTATATACTTGTTTCAATATCTTTCTGTGGATCTGCCTAGAAAATTATTTGATAATCTTAATGGGCAACTTTCTCAGTTTATTTGGCAGTGGAATGCTGCCATATTGAAATTGAGTGTGCTATGGAAATCTAAAAATAGTGATGGGATGGTGCTGCCCTTGTCTTAGGGTATTATTGGGCCTCGCTTCTCGTGAGTCTCAGAGCATGGATCAATAGGGATTGTTCGCAATCCTGGCATTTGCTGGAAGCAGATATGGCTGGTTGTATAGATATTGCATTATTTATTTATTTTATTTTAACTCTTTTCTATACCGTCGTTTGGTGGGGACCGTCACAACGGTTTACATTAAGAACATAAGAACATAAGAAAATGCCATACTGGGTCAGACCAAGGGTCCATCAAGCCCAGCATCCTGTTTCCAACAGTGGCCAATCCAGGCCATAAGAACCTGGCAAGAACCCAAAAACTAAGTCTATTCCATGTAACCATTGCTAATGGCAGTGGCTATTCTCTAAGTGAACTTAATAGCAGATAATGGACTTCTCCTCCAAGAACTTATCCAATCCTTTTTTAAACACAGCTATACTAACTGCACTGACCACATCCTCTGGCAACAAATTCCAGAGTTTAATTGTGCGTTGAGTAAAAAAGAACTTTCTCCGATTAGTTTTAAATGTGCCCCATGCTAACTTCATGTAGTGCCCCCTACTCTTTCTACTATCCGAAAGAGTAAATAACCGATTCACATCTACCCGTTCTAGACCTCTCATGATTTTAAACACCTCTATCATATCCCCCCTCAGTCGTCTCTTCTCCAAGCTGAAAAGTCCTAACCTCTTTAGTCTCTCCTCATAGGGGAGTTGTTCCATTCCCCTTAACATTTTGGTAACCCTTCTCTGTACCTTCTCCATTGCAATTATATCTTTTTTGAGATGCGGCGACCAGAATTGTACACAGTATTCAAGGTGCGGTCTCACCATGGAGCGATACAGAGGCATTATGACATTTTCCGTTTTATTCACCATTCCCTTTCTAATAATTCCCAACATTCTGTTTGCTTTTTTGACTGCTGCAGCACACTGCACCAACTATTTCAGTGTGTTAAGGCACATAAAAGTAATCATACTACAATTTGTCCGTTTACATAGGTGCCATAAGGTTCGGTAACATAGTTTATCATCAATGTTAGTTGTTAAATGTGATTAATCATGTCCATGTGTTTTCTTCTCAGTTTTAATTACAGAGCTAATTTTACAAATGTAACTTATCCATTAATAATGGTGTGCTATATCTTAAAAACTACACACTTAGTGAATTTCTGCAGTGTGTATGGTTGTTTAATTGTTCGTGCTTTGCCCATCCTTGGTTCTATTCTCCCTTCTCTTTCTGGAAGGCTTGTTTAAATAGCCAGGTTTTCAAACCTTTTCTAAAGGTTTTGCTGTCTCTTTGTAGTCTTAAATCCAAGGGCATGGAGTTCCATAGTATGGGTCCTGCCAATGATAGTACCCTCTCTCTTACTTGTGTTAGTCTTGCTGTTTTGACTGATGGTATAGTCAGGAGGGCTTTGTTTGCTGACCTTAGGTTTCTGTTAGGGACGTGTACTCGGAGGGCTGTATTTAACCAGTCTGCGTTTTCGTTATGTATTAATTTATGTATGGTGCACAATGTTATGTAATGGATTCTTTGTTCGATTATTGCCTTGCATGCCTGCCATGTCAGCGTAGGTTAGGGTAGTTACCCACTCTTGTCCCATAATTGTGCATATGCTGAGGGTCTGCTGGGCAATGTGTAATGATTGTGTTGTGGAAATACCCCTCCTCTCATTATGTACGTTTCTTGCAGATCTTCACAATTGGTGGAGACTGGGGCTATGATATTTAGGACAGACTTGGGATGAGGAAGGCTGGTGCTCCTTTGAAGATTTACAAATTGAATATGACTTTGATGATGGGTCCAGGGGAAGTTATGACAGATTAAGGCCCAGATGACTCAAAGGAGTGGGTGAAATGGACTAGGTGGACACCTTCAAAAGCAGAACAAGTGTTTTTGATGGTAGGAATAGGAAAGAGGGGTATAACTACTCTACATTGAGTGATTATTGGAAGGGAGTCTAATGCCAAATTGATAGACCAATAGAATACTGATTAGGGTATTTATTTAACAGATAAGGATGGGGGTGGTGGGTATCTGGAAAAAAGTACATTAAAATATCAATATGCAGCCATAGGACGGAGCTGATGTATAAAGTGGTTAGGTGAACATATAGATAGCCTTTATACTATGCCAAGGGCATTGCATTGTTGATGGACGGGTCAAACCTTCATGTATGGTGGACATGTACAGTAGTAGAGGAATTTTGGAATGAGGTGGAAATCAAAATGATAGACATCATGGGATGCCGGGTGAGTCTCACTCCAGTGTTGTGTTTGCTGGGGCTTTGATCAGATGTGGCGCTCGCCAGTTCCTTGCATAAGCTAGGGAATCATCATCTTCACTCTGCAAGATTCACAATTGCTACCCACTAGAAAACACAGCCTCTGCTCTTGCACTGGTACAAGGAAGAGCAGGATATTTATTTATTTATTTAGAATTTTTATATACCGACATTCTTGAAAGAAGATATCAAATCATATCGGTTTACGATCATATCAAATCATCAAATATAAAATCACATATCAAATCATATCATCAAATATAAAATCATATCATATCAAATATCAAATCATATCATATATTGCGATCATTGGAAAAAAAAATGACATTTGCTTTGTGCAAGAAGTCCTTTCTTTATAATAAGGTGTGGAGGCCTTACTGGTGGCACTTGGAAGAGAGGGGGATGGGTCTAACATCTACAGGGGCCTCTGACATTCAGACAGATGTGCCTAGCTGCTAAGCGCTTGAATGGAAGGGAGACTGTCTAATCTTACATTATTAAGTTCGTGTGAGAAAGCCTCTCTCTAGAGATGAGGTATCAAGTGGTTTTGCTGTATATCCTGCTTTTACTTGTATTGTCTGCCGGTTGTTTAAATAAAAAAAATAAAAAAGATATGCAGTTGGATGGACAAGTCTAGAAGTTGCACCTGGTTCGGTTATCAGGGATGTAGGAGTTTGTAGTTTGAACTGCACTTGATAATGGTCCGACAAGAGAGTTGGTTGCTGTGTTTTCGGATTGTTACTGAAGCAATAACTGTGTTGCAAGTAGTAGATCCAGGGTGTGGCCTGCTACATGGGTTAGTTTGTTGATTAATTGGGGTAGTCCTAAAGTGGCTAGAAATTCTCATGGGAAACACATGTGTGGTTCATCCACGTGGACATTGAAGTCGCTGAGAACCAGGCTTCTAGGGCGTTCTAATAGGATTGCTGATATTAGTGATAGGAGTTCATGGTGGGCTGAAAGCTAAGGATCCCCCATCTGGGAAAGTAGTGGTCAGGAGGAGTAAGGATTCAGTTTCTTCGAGTTTCTGTGTAGGTTAGCAAGTTAGGCCCAGCAGTTCCTTAAATAATGTCTCTTTTGGGGTCATGCAGGGTTTGTGCATAGGCCCACGTCTCAGTTAAACATAGAATATCTGCGAGTCTGTCTGTGCCGGAGATATAGCTTTTTTTGCACGGACTGGGTGTTCAGCAGCATTATCTTCTGGTGGGTGGATTGCCTGGAAAATGTTCTGTCTCTGCAAAGAGGTTCTTTCGACAGGAAGTTGAGGGTTATGTGATATTTTCATTGCTTACCTAGTTAACCCCTAGATTCATCAAAATGCTATAATATCGCATGCATAATGCCCGCGGTAAGAGAAAGAGGTAATTTAGGTTAATTTTTAGAATTACTGCACTGCGCAGGAACATAGCGCTTTGCATAGGCAGTATCACGTGGCGCGGTAAGGTTTTTGCACCCTGCGATACTTCTGTTTCGCAGCTCATGAAGTAGAGAGAGAGAGTGAGAGCCTATTTATAAGGCCCTCATAGTAGTCAAATATTTACATTTCTATAGGAGGGCCAGCTAATAGCTCGAGGGGAGGTGTTGGTGGTGGTTTAGGGTTTAACATGCAGAGTACCATCAAGCTAGGGCAAGATAACATAGTAGAAATCTCATCTTTGTGAGACTTTCCTTACTCCAAATGATGTCAAATCTTCACTGAGGTGTACTGTGCAGTTTGTACGTCTCACTCTGCATGTAAAACTGGCCCCTAAACCACCACTACCAACTCACCTCGAGTTATTAGTTGGCCTTCCTATAGAATTATAAATAGTTGAATACTGTGAAGGCCTCTCCAGAGATGCGCGCTCTCTCTCTCCCCTCCCCCCCACTCCACTCCTCTCCTCCCTTTCCCTCTCCCCTCCCAAGCCCAGAAATGGCCGAAATGCAATTTGCAAAATTTATCGTGAATTGTGTTACAGCCACTTCGGGCATATCGCACAGCTTAATGCCAGGAAAAAAGGTATAGCTATTTCTGGCGCTGAAACCGTGCGGTAGCGTGCATTATGCAGTTGCACGGTTCGATGTTGCCCCTCATTAGAGCGGTGGCTTCAGGTGTATTTTCCTTGAACCTGTGATAGGTGGTGATGCAGGGGAAGGGGTAAGGGTTACGTTTGTGGCACTTCATGGAAGGTACAGAGAAGGACGACCAAAATGATAAAGGGCATGGAATGACTTCCCTATGAAGAAAGGATGAAGGGGTTAGGGCTGTTCAGCTTGGAGAAGAGACGGCTGAGGGGGGATATGACAGAAGTCTACAAAATCATGAGAGGTCTTGAATGGATAAATGTGAATCGGTTACTTACTCTTTCAGATAATACAAGGACTAGGGGGCACTCCATGAAGTTAGCAAGTAGCACATTTAAAACAAATCGGAGAATATTTTTTCACTCAATGCACAATTAAACTCAAATTCATTTCCAGAAGATATGGTTAAGGCAGTCAGCGTAACTGGATTTAAAAAAGGTTTAGATAAGCTCCTGCTATTAATCATTTTGACTTAGGGAATAGCCACTGGTTATTTACTGGCATCAGTAGCAGGGGATCTGTTAATGTTTGGGTAGTTGCCAGGTACTTGTAACCTGGATTGACCACTGTTGGATGCTGGGCTTGATGGACCCTCAGTCTGACCCAGTAAGACAACGTCTTACGTTCTTAGATCCCACTAGAGAGTGAGCGCAGGTATGGTTTGAGTGAAGTATGTGTGTGTTTGTGTAGCTTGGGAAACTTTGGGGAGAGAATTAAGGGTGAAGAGCGGGAGAGGATGAATGGGAGTTCCTGCTCTGTGTATCCTACTTCCAGGAGAGAGAGTGGATTTTAAGAGTGAGCATAAAATCCCTCCTGCATAGTAGTCTGTCAGTAGGGTCCCTAATGGGTGTGAGAGTAGTTTGTATGAATGGATGTGCTGGCGGGAGGGCCGCTTCTGGTGCGACCCTTAGAGTTAGGTCAGATATGAAAGAGGAGAGGGGTGGAGCGAGCCTATTCCTGGAGGGCCTCGCTTGGATCAGTGTTAGAGCAGTGGGGAGTGCTCAGGAGGCTGGCCCCTTGCTGACACCAGTCTGGCTGCCTCTGGCCACGTAGGGTCAGGTCAGGTCTAAGGTCAGAAAAGTGAGGAGTGAGGCGGAGCCACTGAATGAGTGAGAACAAGCATAGATTTGAGTTAGTGGTTTAGTATAATGTGCCCTGTTTGTTCAATCTCTGCTGAAATCCACTTGAAAATGCTGGATGCATTGGTACCAGCCTGTCGTGTGCTGATAGTATGGCAACTCTCGGAGGAAATGTTGAAGAGTTATGAAATGTTTTATGCTGAATACAAGGTAATGGTGAAAGCTGGATTTATTAATTAAATGGACCCAGATGATCATGGTATATTTAAATCCAGCTGGCACTCCCCAGAAACTACCAGAAGAGGAGCAATAACAGATTTCTCCGTGGGTGTTATAGGAAATATTGCCCTTACCATTGCCCTCAAGATGTGCATTTCCCATTTGGCATTTTGTAGACAAACCACTTCCAGGATTAGCCATAGACAGGAAATGGAATAAAGAGAGAATGTTTAACAATGCAGGGTCTTGGCGCTCCAGATCCTCTCTCCGTTTCGTAACACAATGTGATGCTTTCGCTTTTCATAGGTTGGGGGTTTCTTAAGCAGCTGGCAGGTGAGAGGTGGTGCTTTCTCCTCTTCTAGTTGTGTTGATGCATTTTTATATAGGGTCCTCCCAACTGGGTTTGCCAGCCCATGAGAGGAAGAGGCCATCAGCCTGAGCAGCAGGAGGAGAGAATCTGCTTTCCCATGCAGGTGGAATGAGGGGGAGAAGAGGCGAGAGCCCCCCTGCCACGTAGGAGGAGAAGGCCCATGGTCATCCCTAGCCTGCATAGGAAGAGGGGGGAGGATGGATTATAAGGGTAGCACAAGGAAAGAGAGGGGAAATGAGGATTATATGAGAGGGGAGGAATCGTAGAGATGGAAAAATGATTTGGGGGAAGAGGAGAGATACAGAGTGGAAGCTGAGGACTGTGGTAGGAGGGCAGATGGACGGCTGACGGGGAAGTGTTGCATTCAGGTGTACAGAAGGGATGGGAGATGAGGTCAGCTTGGTGCACATGTCATGAATGTAGCTATAAACTCTTCAAAGTTCCTATCTCCACACTTTCCAAAAATATTGCCTTTCATCCACCCAGATGGGAATATCTGACCATCCATCTCCATAACTCTGTGTGTGTGTATGGGTGGGGGTGTATGAGTGTGGGTGTGGGTGAGTGGGTGTGTGTGTGTGGGGGTGGGTGTGTGTGTGTATGGGTGTGGGTGGGTGAGTGGGTGTGTGTATGGGTGTGGGTGCGTGTGTGGGTGAGTGTGGGTGTGTGTATGGGTGTGGGTGAGTGGGTGTGGGTGGGTGTGGGTGGGTGAGTGGGTGTGGGTGTGTGTGTATGGGTGTGTATGGTTGTGGGTGTGTGTGTATGGGTGTGGGTGTGGGTGCGTGTGTGGGTGAGTGGGTGTGGGTGCGGGTGCGTGTGTGGGTGAGTGAGTGTGGGTGTGTGTATGGGTGTGGGTGTGTGAGTGGGTAAATATATGCAGATATATCTAAATGCATAAACACATGTAATATAATAAAGATATTACCATACTTGCATATTCAGGAAGAGAACATGTTAAGTTTTGATCTTGCCAATCATAATTGAGAGGAGGAGTTTCTGTAGCTCAAATGATAAAATCACAGGTTAGAGACACTAAGCCATTATATATTATGTCCGTGCTTCATTGTCCCTCATAACTAGTTCTCACCATCTGCTACATTAAAATGTGTATAAGATTTAGATAAACATGTTAATTTAGCAAATAAATAGGTGGTCATGTCATTTTGCTTGTAGGTAGCTGATGGTGAGGACTGTAACTGAGATGTACTCCCTCATGAGGGAAAGGCGTTGTACTCTGGGGCACATATTTCCGGAAACCTGCCTCGCCTGAGCTGTGTAGGATTTTTTCCGGCCTGAAACAAAATTGCCTGTTTGATTTGAGGCCAAACCATCCTACATTAAGAGAAACAGTTATGTGTGACATTACCATCTCACTGACAATTGACTGGAATGGTTGCTGTCTCTTTGTGAAGGGACGGTAATTAATTTCCTTTTCAGTCTGAGAATTGCTTCTGAAATACTTGGAAGTCCTCCTGTCATAAGTCTAAAGGTTTCGCCAGTACCAGGGGAGAGTCGATAAGTAACATGGATTTAAGCAAGGCACCTCCTGTGACTCCCCTTGTACATCCACGCTGCAGGCTTTGTAAGTAAGTGGCTGGTTTAAGATTCAAAACGTTTTGCCAGCCGTTGGTAAGTGTCCTTCCCCAGCCCGGGGGTTTTCCTGTTGTGGTAAAGGTCATTAACAGATGAAGACAGCTTTCCAGACATGTGTTACCAAAAAGCTCCAGAGCCATGTAAGGGTTTTTTTTACAGCCATTGGGACTCTCTCAATAACCGCCAGCTCACAATGTGCTCTTAACGTACGTCCCCCTCTCTTTTAATGGCAGGTAGAGAGCAGATGTGGCAGGGATGCTCTCGTATGCCCATGTGTACCCTTGAATCTGGCCATGGTGTAATAAGACCCTGAGCAGGAACCTGAACGTGCGTTTTCTTTACTGCTCACTAAAAAGTTAACTCCTGGTGCAGTAAGCTAATGCATCGGAAGTTAAAAAAAGAAAAAGAAAAAGGCGCCCACGTGTGCTTAGCACGCATAAAACATGATTTATGTGTATGCACTGAGTACAGGGGCCAGATTCAGGCCAATAGACGAACATTACTCCACCTCTGACCTGGAGTTAAATTTCGGCGTTAAACCCCCCCAAAATAAAACAAAAAGCATGAGTTAAGCTTTCCCAATTCTCTGGGGACTAACAGGCAGTGCCTCTAGCCTCTCCCACGTGTGCAAAGGAGAAGCCACGGAAGGAGCACTGTCGGCCACAGAATCGACCTTCCTTCTCTTGTCTATCCCACCCACCGCCTTCCTCCTGCCCCAAAGGGAAGGGGGGGGGAGTGAAGTTGGCGTGGACAGAGAAAGCAGACAGAATGATCCCTCAAAGCTCACGTAAATCCTCAAACCAAAGATGACTTTGCTATAACTCCTGGATGGAGGGGTCTCCCTATAGAAGAATTTCATTTTTATATAAAGGTTCTTGCACTCAGCTGCATATGTGGCCAGCCACAGACCCTTTACAAAGATCTGGATGTGTTTTGAAAGTCTGCAGCTGCGGGTGTCTCATTCATTTCACTTCATACAAACCTTGATGACCGGCACTACTGCTGACAAGTTTCAGCTTCCACTGTTTCTGCCCTTTTTTGTATCTGTTACCATGTGCACCCAATGTATCTGCACATATCCTTCTGTGTAACTGCACATATCCTTCTGTGTAACTGCACATATCCTTCTGTATCTGCACATATCCTTCTGTATCTGCACATATCCTTCTGTGTAACTGCACATATCCTTCTGTATCTGCACATATTTTATTTATTTATTTATTTATTTATTTAAAATTTTTATATACCGGCATTCATGTTGCAAACACATCATGCCGGTTTACATATAACAGGGGTGTACAGTAAACAATTCAATAACCTATTTGTGTAGAAGGAAGCAGTTACAAATAACAAGGTAATAGAACTGGGAGGAGAGAAGAAAAGAAAGAGAATAACATTAGGTATAGGTATTTACATTAATAACATTTTTACATGTGGAAGTGGTAGAATCTGGCGATACAGAAGGATAGAATACATATCCTTCTGTATCTGCACATATCCTTCTGTGTAACTGCACATATCCTTCTGTATCTGCACATATCCTTCTGTGTAACTGCACATATCCTTCTGTATCTGCACATATCCTTCTGTGTAACTGCACATATCCTTCTGTATCTGCACATATCCTTCTGTATCTGCACATATCCTTCTGCGTAACTGCCAGCATGACAAAGTACTGAGGGCATTTTCACCATACATAAGCTCCTATACTTAGAAATACCGATAACTTTCAAGAAAATATAAAAAGGATGGTTACATTATTTCAATTCAAAACAAAAGTGATATTTCACAGCTAAGTTTGTAACTTGTATGTCTTAATAAAGTGTTGATTTTTTACTTGGTATATGTTTTGTTTGCATATAGTTTAAATATCGTTTAAAAGCAAGATGAATGGTTTTCATTAAAAAAAAAAAAAAAAAGTTTTTGCATAGTCAGAGGCGAGAGACTGTATGCAAAATTATACACATTTCCCGCAGAGTCTTGGAAAACCCGCTTCAGATTTGCTAACTGTTGCCACAGAATGTAGAAGGAAACCAGGAGGCTCTGGAAATAGCCAGTGCCTCGATTAGCACCGATTTGTGTTTAAATCAAGAGGAAAGCTGTGAGCAAAACCCGTGTGCACATTATTATGCGCGATGTTTTCTTAAATGAACTAAATAGATTTCCTGTAGCACACAAAGGCGAACTCTGGAGCTCCGAGTTTACAAACGGCTGTAACAGAAAGTGATTAGGTTTATTGTACTGTTAATTCTGTTTAAATCCTTGTTTAGTTCCGTTTGCTTTCACGTAAGTAAAGATAAACGGAAAGTGTTTGAAAAATGAGGAGAAATATATTTTTGAACCAGCTTTTATTGCAATGGAGAATTTTTATATGGCAAAAGTCTCACTCCAGCACGATAGCATAATCTTGATAAAGAAAAGTTTTACATATATACACTCAATAGGGCAAAAAATTCCCTTTAAAACCATGTTCCCCAATGTATAAAATAATTTTTGAATACTTGTCGGTGTTCATGTTTTTGGTATTATATATATATATATGTGTGTGTGTGTGTGTGTATATATGCGCGCGTGTGTGTGTATATGCGTGCGCGTGTATATGTGTATATGCGTGTGTGTGTATATGTGTATATGCGTGTGTGTATATATATGTGTGTGTATATATATGTGTGTGTGTATATATATATATATATATATATATATGCATGCGTGTGTGTATATATATGCATGCGCGTGTGTGTATATATGCGTGTGTGTGTATATGGGTGTGTGTCTGTATATGCGTGTGCATGTGTATATGCATGTGTGTGTATATATGCGTGCGCGAGTGTGTATATGCGTGTGTGTGTATATGCATGCACGCGTGTGTGTGTATATGCGTGCGTGTGTGTGTGTATATGCGTGTGTGTGTGTGTGTGTGTGAATAAAATATAAAAGTCTAGTAAGTGAAACAGCATAAAATCATGAAATGCTATATGGCTGTATTTACACATAGTCCTGCAGGTTGTAGCCTGCACTGTTCTCTGATGCTTGTGTGGCTGGGAAAAACTGTTCCTTGGAAGGATAGATCCATTCTTCTTGCTGCTTTTTAAGACAGGGCATGCAGAACACTACACCTGCGATAAACAGGAGCCCTGCTGAGATAAATCCTGTGTACACCGCTCCTCCTGGTTCATGCTTGCTGCTGTCTGGGACAGAGGGGTCCAGAAAGCTTGAAACGATCTCCCTCGTGTACCACGATGTTGGTATCAAACCAAAGATCCCTGCCAGGAGGAAGCAGACCCCTCCAGCAAAGGATGTTTGACTTTTTGTCTGTCTGTCTCCACCCAGCCTTGTGCACTTCATGCCTGCTGTGGAGGTGCAGATCCCGACGGTGGACAGGATGCAGGACAGCACCATGGTGGTGCGTGCAGTCTGAATGTAGACGGGGAGGGAGAGGACGGAGTATTTCAGCGTGCAGCTGAACATCCCTGTACTGAACCACGTGCAGTCCATCCACAGCCCTTGCATCTGGGTTATCGCCGTTATGATGTTGGCTCCAGTGTCTGCGTTCACCTTCCAGTTGGGCAGCCATGTGGCCGTGATGACTCCGAAGGCACCGAACACCGCTGTGACGAAAGCAAAGATCTGCAAAGCTGCCGAAGCCATGGGGGACAGTGATCTCTGGTCACCTTTTGTCTGCCTGTTCCTCTCCCGTGGAAAATGAGTGATAGCTTCCCAGCCCAGGCTGCAGCAGTCTGTGCGTGATGGAATAAAAAGGGGCTGAGGGGAGGGAGAAAAGAAGAAATGAGCAAGCAAGGGAAAAAAAAACCCAAACAAAGCCCCGGCTTGCATTTAAAACTGGAGGCTGTCTGAATGAATATCTGGACATGCAATAGCTGAAAAGCCTGGAAAAAACAGCTCAGCCGCTGCACGCTGGGCTCTTTCAGACCTTTTTTTCATTTCTTTTCATAGCCATAAATGTTGCAAGCAGACTGCCTTTATAAGCATTGGTCATAGATGCCACCCCCAACTTCACACCATCCTTTTTAATACTTGTCAAGCCCTCGAACAAGAACTAACGGTGACAATTTGTGTAGTTTTTCAGAAATTCTGGCCACTTACAATCTATCTGTACCTTTATTTTTGTATAGACTATTTTTAAATTGGAAAGTTGCATAATTTAATTTATAATTAAATTCAAATTTATCTGACAATGTCTTTACAAAACGCTGTCAAGAACTTTAGAGAGAGAACTGTTTTGTTTTGTTAAACAACACAACACTAAATACTGAAGCTTTATTTCTGCAAATGGAATTCGTGTGTAAGAGTGTGTAAGAGTGGTTAGGATAGTGGGCTAAGTGCCAGGGAAGCCAAGGTTCGAATCTCGTGCTGCTGCTCCTTGTGTGACCTTGGGCAAACCATTTCATGCTCCATTGCCTCAGGTACAAACTTAGGGCCTGATTTACTGAGCATTTTTCCCATAGAGACGGAATGAAAGAAAGCCATTTGTAAATGCTCTCCAGGTGATGTATTGTCCTCTCGCACTGAGGACAAGTCTCCCAGGGCTACTGCCCAGGAGGGAAGGCTTAGGTCGGCCGTCATAGTTGGTGATTCGATTATTATAAATGTAGATAGCAGGGTGGCTGGTGGATGTGAGGACGCCTGGTAACTTGCCTGCCTGGTGCGAAGATGGCAGACCTGACGCATCACCTAGATAGGATTATAGACAGTGCTGGGGAGGAGCCGGCTGTCGTGGTACATGTGGGCACCAACGACATAGGAAAATGTGGGAGAGAGGATCTGGAAGCCAAATTTAGGATTTTAGTTAGGAAGCTGAAATCCAGAACCTCCAGGGTGGCATTCTCTGAAATGCTTCCTGTTCCACGTGCAGGTCACCAGAGGCAGGCAGAGCTCCAGAGTTTTGATGTGAGGATGAGATGATAAGAACATAAGAAAGAACATAAGAAAATGCCATACTGGGTCAGACCAAGGGTCCATCAAGCCCAGCATCCTGTTTCCAACAGTGGCCAATCCAGGCCATAAGAACCTGGCAAGTACCCAAAAACTAAGTCTATTCCATGTTACCATTGCTAATGGCAGTGGCTAATCTCTAAGTGAACTTAATAGCAGGAAATGGACTTATCCTCCAAGAACTTATCCAATCCTTTTTTAAACACAGCTATACTAACTGCACTAAAAACATCCTCTGGCAACAAATTCCAGAGTTTAATTGTGCGTTGAGTAAAAAAGAACTTTCTCCGATTAGTTTTAAATGTGCCCCATGCTAACTTCATGGAGTGCCCCCTAGTCTTTCTACTATCCGAAAGAGTAAATAACCGATTCACATCTACTCGTTCTAGACCTCTCATGATTTTAAACACCTCTATCATATCCCCCCCTCAGTCGTCTCTTCTCCAAGCTGAAAAGTCCCAACCTCTTTAGTCTTTCCTCATAGGGGAGTTGTTCCATTCCCCTTATCATTTTGGTAGCCCTTCTCTGTACCTTCTCCATCGCAATTATATCTTTTTTGAGATGCGGCGACCAGAATTGTACACAGTATTCAAGGTGCGGTCTCACCATAGAGCGATACAGAGGCATTATGACATTTTCCGTTTTATTCACCATTCCCTTTCTAATAATTCCTAACATTCTGTTTGCTTTTTTGACTGCCAGAGCACACTGTACCGACGATTTCAATGTGTTATCCACTATGACACCTAGATCTCTTTCTTGGGTTGTAGCACCTAATATGGAACCCAACATTGTGTAATTATAGCATGGGTTATTTTTCCCTATATGCATCACCTTGCACTTATCCACATTAAATTTCATCTGCCATTTGGATGCCCAATTTTCCAGTCTCACAAGGTCTTCCTGCAATTTATCACAATCTGCTTGTGATTTAACTACTCTGAACAATTTTGTGTCATCTGCAAATTTGATTATCTCACTTGTCGTATTTCTTTCCAGATCATTTATAAATATATTGAAAAGTAAGGGTCCCAATACAGATCCCTGAGGCACTCCACTGTCCACTCCCTTCCACTGAGAAAATTGCCCATTTAATCCTACTCTCTGTTTCCTGTCTTTTAGCCAGTTTGCAATCCACGAAAGGACATCGCCACCTCCCATGACTTTTTATTTTTCATAGAAGCCTCTCATGAGGAACTTTGTCAAACGCCTTCTGAACATCCAAGTGTACTATATCTACCGGTTCATGTTTATTAACTCCTTCAAAAAAGTGAAGCAGATTTGTGAGGCAAGACTTGCCCTGGGTAAAGCCATGCTGACTTTGTTCCATTAAACCATGTCTTTCTATATGTTCTGTGATTTTGATGTTTAGAACACTTTCCACTATTTTTCCTGGCACTGAAGTCAGGCTAACCGGTCTGTAGTTTCCCGGATCGCCCCTGGAGCCCTTCTTAAATATTGGGGTTACATTTGCTATCCTCCAGTCTTCAGGTACAATGGATGATTTTAATGATAGGTTACAAATTTTTACTAATAGGTCTGAAATTTCATTTTTTATTTCCTTCAGAACTCTGGGGTGTATACCATCTGGTCCAGGTGATTTACTACTCTTCAGTTTGTCAATCAGGCCTACCACATCTTCTAGGTTCACCGTGATTTGATTCAGTCCATCTGAATCATTACCCATGAAAACCTTCTTCATTACGGGTACCTCCCCAACATCCTCTTCAGTAAACACCGAAGCAAAGAAATCATTTAATCTTTCTGCGATGGCCTTATCTTCTCTAAGTGCCCCTTTAACCCCTCGATCATCTAACGGTCCAACTGACTCCCTCACAGGCTTTCTGCTGGGTGCAGGGAAGAGGGACTCAGCTTTGGAAGGAACATGTTTCTATGTTTCTGTGACATCTTAGAAACATAGAAACTTATATGTTTCTATGTTTCTATATTTCTGTGAGTTCCCAGAGACATAAGGTTTCTGGATGTAATAAATGACTGCTTCATGGAGCAGTTGGTTCAGGAACCAATGAGAGAGGGAGATATTTTAGATTTAATTCTTAGTGGAACGCAGGATTTGGTGAAAGAGGTAACTTTGGCGGTGGTGGGGCCACTTGGCAATAGTGATCATAACATGATCAAATTTAAACTAATAACTGGAAGGGGGAAAATAAGTAAATCTACAGCTCTAATTCTAAACTTTCAAAAGGGAAACTTTGATAAAATGAGGAAAATAGAAAAAAATTGAAAGGTGCAGCTGCAAAGGTTAAAAGTGTTCAACAGGCATGGACATTTTTAAAAAATACAATCCTAGAGGCACAGTCCATATGTATTCCACGCAAGAAAGGTGGAAGGAAGGCAAAGCAATTACCAGAATGGTTAAAAGGTGAGGTGAAAGAGGCTATTTTAGTAAAAAAAAAATCCTTCAAAAATTGGAAGAAGGATCCATCTGAAGAAAATAGGATAAAACATAAGCAATGTCAAGTTAAGTGTAAAACATTGCTAAGACAGTCAAAGAGAGAATTTGAAAAGATGTTGGCCGAAGAGGCAAAAACTCATAATAAAAACTTTTAAAAATATATCCGAAGCAAGAAACCGTTAGATGCCGAGGGGTTAAAGGGGCTCTTAGGGAAGATAAGGCCATTACATAAAGACTAAATGAATTCTTTGCTTCTGTGTTTACTAATGAGGATGTTGGAAAGATTCCAGTTCCAGAGATGGTTTTCAAGGGTGGTGATTCAGCTGAACTGAACCAAATCACTGTGAACCTGGAAGATGTAGTAGGCCAGATAGACAAACTAAAGAGTAGCAAATCACCTGGACCGGATGGTATACATCCTAGGGAACTAAAAAATTAAATTTCTGATCTATTTGTTAAAATTTGTAACCTATCATTAAAATCATCCATTGTAACTGAAGACTGGAGGGTGGCTAATGTAACCCCAATATTTAAAAAGGGCTCCAGGGGCGATCCAGGAAACTGTAGACCAGTGAGCCTGACTTCAGTGCCTGGAAAAATAGTGGAAACTATTCTAAAGATCAAAATCATAGAGCATATAGAAAGACATGATTTAATGGGACACAGTCAACATGGATTTACCCAAGGGAAGTCCTGCCTAGCAAATATGCTTCATTTTTTTGAAGGGGTTAATAAACATGTGGATAAAGGTGAACAGGTAGATATAGTATACTTGGATTTCCAGAAGGCATTTGACAAAGTCCCTGATGAGAGGCTTCTAAGAAAACTAAAAAAGCATGGGATAAGAGGCGATGTCCTGTCGTGGATTACAAACTGGTTAAAAGACAGGAAACAGAGAGTAGGATTAAATGGTCAATTTTCCCAGTGGAAAAGCGTAAACAGTGGAGTGCCTCAGGGATCTGTACTTGGACCAGTGTTTTTCAATATATTTATAAAAGATCTGGAAAGGAATACAATGAGTGAGGTTATCAAATGTGCGGATGATACAAAATTATTCAGAGTAGTTAAATCACAAGCAGATTGTGATACATTACAGGAGGACCTTGCAAGACTGGAAGATTGGGCATCCAAATGGCAGATGAAATTTAACATGGACAAGTGCAAGGTGTTGCATATAGGGAAAATTAACCCTTGCTGTAGTTACATGATGTTAGGTTAACATAAGAACATAAGAAATTGCCATGCTGGGTCAGACCAAGGGTCCATCAAGCCCAGCATCCTGTTTCCAACAGAGGCCAAACCAGGCCACAAGAACCTGGCAATTACCCAAACACTAAGAAGATCCCTTGCTACTGATGCAATTAAAAGCTGTTGCTATTCCCTAAGTAAACTTGATTAATAGCCGTTAATGGACTTCTCCTCCAAGAACTTATCCAAACCTTTTTTGAACCCAGCTACACTAACTACACAAAGTACATCCTCTGGCAATGAATTCCATAGCTTTATTGTGCGTTGAGTGGATAATACTTTAACATTGTCAGCTCAGTGTGCTGCAGCAGTCAAAAAAGCAAATAGAATGTTAGGAATATTAGGAAGGGAATGGTTAATAAAACGGAAAATGTCATAATGCCTCTGTATCGCTCCATGGTGAGACCGCACCTTGAATACTGTGTACAGTTCTGGTCGCCGCATCTCAAAAAAAATATAATTGCGATGGAGAAGGTATAGAGAAGGGCAACCAAAATGATAAAGGGGATGGAACAACTCGCCTATGAGGAAAGCCTGAAGAGGTTAGGGCTGTTCAGCTTGGAGAAGAGACGGCTGAGGGGGGATATGATAGAGGTCTTTAAGATCATGAGAGGTCTTGAACGAGTAGATGTGAATCGGTTTTTTTACCCTTTTGGATAATAGAAGTTCTAGGGGGCACTCCAGGAAGTTAGCAAGTAGCACATTTAAGACTAATCGGAGAAAATTCTTTTTCACTCAATGCACAATAAAGCTCTGGAATTTGTTGCCAGAGGATGTGGTTAGTGCAGTTAGTGTAGCTGTGTTTAAAAAAGGATTGGATAAGTTCTTGGAGGATAAGTCCATTACCTGCTATTAAGTTCACTTAGAGAATAGCCACTGCCATTAGCAATGGTTACATGGAATAGACTTAGTTTTTGGGTACTTGCCAGGTTCTTGTGGCCTGGCTTGGCCTCTGTTGGAAACAGGATACTGGGCTTGATGGACCCTTGGACTGACCCAGCATGGCATGTTCTTATGTTCTTATGGCTCCGTTAGTAATCTCTGATAGTTTATCATGGGAGGGGCCCATCCCAGTGACATTTGACCCCTCTATGACAAAGTGCAGCTCTACTGCGGTACGATTTTTTTGTTATCACGACAAAACAGCGCACCATGATACCTTCCCTTCCCGCGTGGTGATGGCCCTCACCCTCTCCCCTTCAAATTTCAAACTGACACGATAGATCCCCCCCCACCCTTTCCACCCTATCGGAACCCCTTTTCCAAATAAAAAAACAAACCCTGGTATCTAGTGATCCTCCCCATTCCCCTCCTCCCCACCCCTGAAAGTAGGACCCTGGTAGTCTCGAGGGGGCTGGTAATGCCCACCCCTCCCCCTCCCAGAATCTTGGAAATGGTCATCGATAGCTCGCTGGGGGGGGGGGGGGGCCCAGGCCCCAGGCCCATGGTGCCGACCCGACCTTTTCCCTTCTACGTGACAGGAGTAAGGTCGGCTGGGGGTGCTGAATGGTCCTGTGCCCCCCACAGAGAGCTATCGATGACATTAGGGGGAGGGGTGGGGGGTAGGACCCCTATACTACCAATTTTTTGGGGTGAGGGGAATGGGGGGGAGCACTAGACACCAGGGTTTTTTATTATTTGGTAAGGGGGTTCCAGTGGGGGTGGGGGGTTATCGTGTCAGTTTGCGATTTGAAGGGGAGGGGGTGGAGGGTAAGAGCCATGGCCGTGCAGGATGGATTTTTTTTCCCCTTGCGGGCCCAGTTGCCCCCTTGTTAGGCGGAGGCAGAGGTGGGATGTGCCAGCGGGGGTTGACATCCACCCCTCGGGATAATTTGTGTTGCCTTGTGGGTGGTTTATTGGACACCTTGGCCCTTTAAATTTTCCAAGGGAGCATTGGGGGCCCGCTATAGCAGCTCTATGCTCCCAGGGGAAAATCATCTACACCTCCCTCTGTAGCAAGTAAATAAGAGCCGACTATTTTCTAAGTCAGCCCCATTGGTTTATTTGCATTGGGTTGCCTATGCATAAACTGTTTTGCATGCATTAGGCAATTTTATACATGCAAATGCAGCTTATTTCCAAAGGCGGAGGAACTCTTTGTTTATATCATGTGATATTGTGTGCACAATATGGCAATATCATGTAATAAATGGCATTTAACTCGATTTAAATGTTGATTACCCTGCATATCATCATATTGCAGCGTAGTAAATCTACCATTTATGGGGGAAAATACCTACTGTACCTGAATTCAGCTCACCTTGAGTTTGTGTTTTGAAAGGTGAGTAATTAAATCTACACTCTAAATCCAAAATAACCTTGAGTTGTTTTGTACACCCAAACTGAAGTGCATGAAAGGAATCGCCTTCAGGTACCTAGCTACTGAATGTGCAGTGTGATCCCTAATAAGTTAGGAATATTTTATCCATAAATTTCATTGTGAATCAAACCTTAGTAGGAAAATAAATGTTCTCATCAGTGCAATAAATGCCTCAACTCTCAGAATTCCACAGACTATCTAAATGGTCAATTATCTGGAAAGATTTGGTGCACCTCTTCCTGCCGAAGCTCATTCGGCAGGAAGGCGATTCTGCCTGGCTGAAGGAATAGGTAGCTTTGTTCTGCTGAGATTTGCTTCTGTGCATAATTCTTTGCAAATATAAAGCCAACGAGAAAATGTTTGCTATAAATGTAACCCACTTTGTACTGTTTAAAATTTGATGGGAAATATTTGACAGCAGTAATACATCATGAAACAGCAGTTGACTACAAAACAAATACTTCTGAGCTCCTAATTGAAGTTCATGCTTCTTAGTGTGCTTGTGGCAGCAGTTAATGTATTATCTCAATGTTCCTGGCTCTTTTCTGGAAGGAGTGCCCAGCTCTTTGGAGTTAAATTCAGATTTCATGCTGGACCCGTCACTTTCGGTGGGTGTAGGGCGTCTACCTTTTGCCCTGTAGTTCTTTTAATAACGGAGCGGTTCTGGATCTTGACTCCTCCGGGCAGATCTCAGCTGTCACGTTTGAATTAAGCAGGCCAGGTGAACGGGTGGCAAACGATGCCTTGGCTGCAGATTTTGCAAGGTTGGGGGTGTGCCCTCCCATCAGCAGAGGGAAGATGCTCGGGATATCAAACTGCTTACAGATCCCTTGTTTATAAGATTCAGCATGTTATGACTTGTATTGAGAAACCGCAAACAGTGCACTTGCCCATCATAATTATTCGTTTTTTCCCCCTAAATTACAGGCACCAGTTCAAAGGGTGTAAGCATTATGAACAGCTTTACAAAATAAATCTGGTTTTTTTTTTGTGTAATACTTACTGTCAGCTATGTGTCTGGGATTTTCCAGATACTTTCTTCACACTCTTAAAAATACAGCTCCGTCGCGCTGCTCCTCGGGTCTCAGAACTGCAATAACATTTAGTTTTCTTTAAAACAAAAAGCCACTCCCACCATCTTTTATTTTCTACTAAATTGGTTTGGTTTTTTTTTGTTTGTTTAAAGCAGCAACTTCTGCCTGGTCAGTATTTTGTTCCTAGCCGAAAGGAAACAAAAGAAAACTGATTTTTGATTATGTGTTTTCTTGCAAAAATGTATTATCCAGCAGAAATGGAGAAGTTGTTGTTCAGTGAACACCCCCCCAGGCTGCGGAAACGCAACCTTCTGAGTTCCATCTGAAATCTTTCAGAGGCAGCTACGTTTCCATGCATGCGACGAAAAATAAATACATTTCTGAATAGATTTCTGCGGTGCGGAGTCTTTAATCGCCGAGCTGCACAGACCGTAATCTTGGTTTGCTGGCGCGTGTTCGTGCGGGTGCCATTCAGAGCAGTTATCAATAGTAATTTTGAAAGTCGGGATTTACTGTACTGTATTAAGATTCGTTTTTCAAAAGATGGCATTTTAATGGACTTAAAAAGCCAAAGACAGAAAGTGCTGCTGTTTGTTTAAGAGCTGATTCTTACCTTGCATCTCTAGGGCTTGCTGTCGTATTGAGAAGCGTCTCCTGCCAGTCCCGAGTGAAGAGTGTCTTGCTAGTGAAGGTTGCATGAAGTTGATGCTGAAGATTAAATAAGGCATTTTGTCACTTAGGAAATAAGGAAGAGTGTAAAATTAAGAGGGGGAAGGAAAAGGGCTGACAGTGTTTGGAGATAAATACAAGTTCTCTGGCCCTGTTTTTGGAAGGTGAGAGGTGTGTGTTGGGAAGGAGGGATCTGTGTTTGTGCCACGAGATGTGTTGGAACCTGACTTTACGGTGCTTTTGCAGCATTGAGAAGGTGCTCATTTTCCAGACAGTACACTTTGCAAATGCAATGCTTGTACTTTATTTTTTATTATTTAATCTGTTTTTCATATATAAAATCAAGAATAATCTTGGATCAAGGAACCACATGTCAAGAGGAAAAACAAATTTCCAAGTTCAGATATCAGTGAGCATTACATAACTTTCCGCAATAAGGGAGAGGCGAGCCATCTTCAGAAAAAAAAAAATATATGTAGGAAAGGAAACTGTAGTTTAATGGAGCACTTATTTTGGAGTTCACTGTGGTGGCTTACTAATATTTAGAACGTGAATTGAGTGAACAGTCTGACAAAGGGTGATTTTAGCCTCTGTACACAGTTTAGGCAAGAGGCAAAGTTGAGTGTACTACAACCACCTTGCAACTGTAGAAAAATCTAATTTTTTTAAAACATTTTTTACTCTCTCCAATATTCAGCGTTGCTTAGCTGGCTAAGTGGCAGTGGCTGAATATCTGGCTGTGCTGACAACCGCCACTTAGCTGGATAAATACTTATCTGGCTAAGTAGTTAGCCAACTTTTAAGTAGTGGGTGGGACAGGGGTGTAACGGGAAGCCAGATACATTTATCCGGCTAACTTCCCTGCCAGCTAGCCTTTGAACATCTACCTCAATATTTTTGGCCCAACAGCTACCTCTAACTCAGTTGGAACTGCCTGTGTTGGCCATGGCACTGCAAGTCTTCATGCACAACTGGGAATTTTGCCTATTTAGTTTCTATTCCCTTCGACCTCTTCTAGATTAGTCGTCATTCTTAGAGGCCATGCACTATGGCTTTCTTTGACACTGGTAATCATGGGCTCTGAATCCAACAATGCCATTGAAACATGGTGGCTGAGGCTTCCATACTCTTTTTGCAGTATGGCTAGTCCAGGGAGCAGAGTTCTGGTCTGGGAAGACCCAGGGATGCATACTGAACCATACACACCCAGGAGTGGGTTATTACACTTATAAAATGGTCACTTTGGGGCACTAGTGCCTGAACCTGTCCTCGTGCTCTTACAGCCTAGATGTATTCATTGAGGATAACTAAGATAAATTTGCATATACTGGATCATATGCAACATTTTCTTATGCATATTCATGGTGGGTATCCTGAAACACTAACTGGCTTGTAGTCATGAGGACAGGTTTGGAAAACACTGTTTTGATGAGAACAACCCTCAATCCTTTGCCACTTTTGAGACATTGGGCATAAAGACTCTGGGTGCTCCAGGGCTAAGTGCATTTTTACCACATTATCATGTGATCTTTTCAGCCAGATCACAAGCCCTCCATTTGCAAGTTGAACCTTATAAGAATCGTATTAACATGCACACTTTAAAGGACAGTTCCAAAATAAATAGTGCTTAATTGAATAAAGAAGAAAAGGATTGGGTCGATGGGGTCTGAAACCATGACACTGGAACCTGCAGGTTGTGAAGTTGTCATTTCCTAGCGTGTAGCAGATGGACTCAGGACCAATGGGTATAGTGTGCTCCTGATAGCAGTTGGAGATGGAGTCAGATTTCAATCTGACGTCAGCACTTACATCTACCTCTGCAGGAAGCTCTGCTCTTCAGTATTTCTCTGTCTCCATAGCAGTTTGGGACTCTACACACGCTTGCACGCCGTTAGAAAATCCAAACCCAAAGAAGAAAGAAAATTCCAAAATCTAACTTCTACAAGACTAGCCCCGCTCTCCTGCGGTGATACATAAGGGTCCCTCCCCCAGTCGAGAATTCCTGAGGTGATTTCTGAGATCCCTCAGAGGTAAGCCTCGGTCCGGCAGCTGGTTTCCGGCGTGGATTTAGCCCCCAGGATGGAGCGGCTGAGAGGCAGCGAGTGCAAGACCGAGCGCGGTGGTGAAAGTATTTTCCCTCTCCCCTCGCAGCTGGAGACCGCCCGGCATGAGACTGGGAAGCGTCGAGACAAAATAAGGTAGAAAACTTTCTTAAGTCTCCGATCTCTGAGGCTCCTGTTCCAACCCCTGGACTCTACTCCCATGCCCCCCTCAAAGTACGCATCTTTCCTCCAGGGCAGCCTCCTCTCACTGAGCTTGGATCTCCATCACAAGGCTTTCTATTCATATTAAATCTACTTAGGGTATGTAGTTTATTTTTTGTATTTCTTACATGTTTGAAACACCCATTCTCACAGGACAAGCATGATGGTAGTCCTCACATATGGGTGACATCACAGGATGGAGCCCAATCACGGAAAACTTCTGTCAAAGTTTCCAGAACTTTGACTGGCCCCTACTGGGCATGCCCAGCATGGCACTAACTCTGCAGCCAGCAGGGGTCCCCTTCAGTCTTCTTTTTTCCGCACAGCAGTAGCCTCGCGGTTAAGGAGCTCTGCAGAGATTCCTGACAGGAATTTTCCTCACAGAATTACTAAAAGTTAATGTACCCCACAGGGGTCCCTTCTCTAACGTTTTCAAGTCGCGGTACTCCAGTAAGTTTTTACCCGTTTTTCGTCGATTACCGTTGTTTGGCCCTCGCGGCCTACTGGCCTTCGACCGTACCGCGGCTCAATTTTTTCCATGGCCATGGCGTCAGGGTTCTGTCGTGCCTGGACTGTAATCGTACCATGTCCATCACAGACCCCCATAAAATCTGTGTAATGTGTCTTGGACGAGAGCACGATGTCTTGACCTGCACCAAATGTGCCCTAATGATACCAAAAGGTTGCAAGGCCAGAATGGAGAAGATGGAACTTCTCTTCCGTGCTCAAATCCCGACTCCGTCCATTGCATCGACATCGTCAGAACCGGCACCATCAACTTCTGCCCAGCATTGTCCACCAACTGGTGACCATCTGGCATCGTTGACATTTCGGCTTTTGACACCCTCTACTCCCCCTCAGGACCAAGGGGATCATAGAGACAAACATCGCCACCGGCATAGAAAGTCTCGGACCATCGAGGGTGCGAAATCATCGACCTCGCCATCGTCCGAGCCGCCGTCGAAGAAACCCCGTCCAGAAAAGGCACTGACCTTTTCGGCGACCGGGTCACCGAGGCAACCCTCCCCCGATGAGGCATTGGGAGCCGCAACTCCGCCTTTAATGGTAGTCCCTCCGGCTATGCCTCTGCCTCTTTCTTCTGTTCCGGAGCCGGGGCTGCTTGCTCCAGGTCTCCGAGAAGAACTGGACCGGATGGTTCAGGAGGCCATCGACAAGGCGATGCAACAACTCCAGGTTCTTCTGGCACAGACACCGGTACCTATTGCAGAACCGATCACCGACCCAATTCCGGCAGCGTTGGCACCGCTGCTTTCCAGGATGAAAGCGCTAATTGCCACTTTTCCACCGATGGACCCTGGGTCACCGATGGCGCCCGTGCCCTCCCCGCTCACTCTGTCATCGGGAGGAGAAACACCGTTTCGCATTCCTCCTTCGGGAGTTCTGCCTCAGCCATTGATGCCGATACGTCCATTGCCACCGATCCAACCATCGCTGCCCTCGATGCCTGCGCCGGTGCCTTTGATGCTTTCATCGGTGCCTCTGATTATTCCTTCGGAGCCTAGACCAGGACCTTCAGGTATCCCACCATCCTGTTCCCCTCTACATCCTAGAGGGGCAGGTGCTGATCCCTATGATACCTGGACTGATGATTCCTCACCAGACACCTATGATTTACCTTCACCACCTCCAGAGGACCTTTCCTTTACAAAGTTTGTGAAGGAAATGTCTGAATTGGTTCCCTTCCAATTACAGACTGAACAGGATGCTAGGCATCAGATGATGGAGTTGCTCCAATTCTTGGATGTTCCCAAGGTAATAACCTCCATCCCTTTTTTTTTTTTTACAGTTTTTTATATTTTTATTTTGTTTTACAGTTAATAATATGCAACGTATATCCTGCTAATCATCTTCATTTTAATTCAATTTATGATTAATTCAAGTTTAACCTGCAAATTGTTAATGGTTCATTGTTATTTATTGATATTTATTGTTATTGTTTAATGTTCTTTGTAAAAAACCTCGGTCTTAACTCCCAGACCTGGGCAATTCTGTTTGTTTCATGTAAACCGGATTGATTTGTATTGTATACAGGAATTCCGGTATATAAAAATTAAAAATAAATAAATAAATAAATAATCCCTATCCACCAGGTTCTTCTGGATCTCCTGAAGAAGAACTGGGAACATCCTGGCTCCATTGCTCTAGTCCACAGGAAAGCTGACACTACCTATTTGGTGCAGTCAGCTCTGGGCTTTCAGAAACCACAATTGGATCACCAATCTGTAGTGGTGGAATCTGCACAGAAGAGAGCAAAGAGATCAAAGCCTCACACTTTACTCTGTCTCCATCTGCTGGTAGAGGTGCATAATCCATTGGTTTGGGATTCACCTGTCTGTACCAAAGAAAAGGAAATTATCAGGTAAGCAGTAATTTTTCTCCTTATTTGAGGCAGGTTCCCTCTTTCTTCCCTCAGAGGGCAGCAACCTCTTTTTACAGAAACACAAAAGTTTGAATAAAGAAACACTTCCAGCTGCTGGGCTTACTTCAATCTGCAGCTTTTTCCCGCCCTGCTCCGGTAGGATTCCCATGTCAGCCAGGCTGTCTTCCTTGTGGCTTAGGTTTGTAGCAATATCCAAGCTGGCTCCCTGGGGTTTGGGCTTCTCTTCCTCTCTTTCTGCTTCCAGCCAGAACCACTCTCTACTTCCTCTCAGCCTCGTTTAACCCACAAGAGTTAGGACTCGCCCAGTGAGTCATCAGATTACTGTTTTGTTTTGAAGGTAGAGCAGTTTGCTTCTTGAGGTTTATTTATTTATTTTTTTAAATCTTTATCGTTTTTCATTAAATGTACAGAAAACATAACAATCTAAAATAAGATAATTCTATATATACAAAAACAAGATTAAAAGAAATAATTAAGGAAATTATTTAAAGAACATCTATTATATACGTGTTATCATATATCAGAAAAGAACAATAATTCCAGAAAAAGAAATCATAAGTAATAGCAATAAACATAGGAAGAAAACAAGACTGATTTAAGGAAACTAAAGCAAATTTAAAGGAGATTTTTTTAAAGTAATTTAACAGCGTTAAGCTTACATAATCCAACCGCATATAGTTCTATGCCCTATCATAACTACTCACTTAACGGTAACACACTTGAAGGAGATGATTCTGCTATAGGCGCTTCAATTATACCTACATTAGATTGCTGGGCTTCGACAAATTGTTGTATCTGATCTATTTGGTGAAACACATATATATGTTCTCCTTTTTTAAGTTCACATCTACATGGGTAACGTAGGAAAAAAGTAAACCCCAAAGAGACAATCTGTTGTCGTAAAGCGAGAAATTCTCTTCGTCTAGTTCTGGTAATTGGTGCCAGGTCTGGATATAACTTGACCACCTGCCCGTGAAAGATCGGGAATTTCTTAAAGTATATTTTCATAAGACTACTTATATCCTGAGTTGTTATAAAGGATACAATTAGTGTATTTCTATGTACGACATCTAAGCTGGAGTCTTCTAAGAAATTTGTCAAATTCGCAGGGACTGGGGATTTTTGAGAAAGGAAATAAGTGTTAATTGGAGGAATTGCTTCCTCCGCATAAGATAAATTTTCTCTAAAATATCTTTTTAGAGATATGTAAGGTATCTCTCCCAGAACTTGCGGAAAATTTGTTATTCTTATGTTTAGATGTCGTACTCTATTCTCCAACAATTCCAAACGTCTGGCACTGGCTATCTGGTCTTTAATTAAACAAACATTTACTTTTTGTAATAATTGTAAATTCTTTTCATTTTCATTAACTCTACGGATTGTCTCATTGTTCTGATTTTGAACAGTCAATAATTTCCCATGAAAATCAGTTGTCACATTGTCAATCTTTCTTTCCATTCAAGCCACAACAGTACCTAAACTGTTAACCTCTTCCAATACCCTTTCAAGAGTTACCTGACCAGTCACTGGTGGTGTTTGCAGGAGATCTTCTACATTCGGGACAGATGGCCCCTCGTGGCCTGCTTCCCCGTCCATAGGAGTTAGCAGAGCTTTTCCATCGTCACTGCGTTGGACTGGAGGTGGGTGGCTATCCGGGCTGAGGGACGCTTCTTCTTGGGGGCCACACAAATCTCCATTTTGTGTGGCTCCAACAGAGTCCTCAGCTCCTTGATTCTCCAGTTGGGTCAAAAATTTGTTAATTTCCAGCTGGGTTAGGGCTGAAGATGGGGGTGCCGAGGGAAACACCCGAATCTTGCCCTTCCTCTTAGCAGGCATAACAAGATCTTAAATTTTTGACTGTTATGACGCTAAATCCTTAATTACGGTGAGTTACTTTAAGCAATTCAGAGCAATTCAGACTAAGTCGGACAAAGTCGCGCGCACCCCTTGGCGACGCGCTGGCGGCAGCGCCGCGCCGCAGGAGTGTGCTCTTTATGTTGTTCACCGGCGCCTCCCTCTGATGTTAGGGCCGGCGTCTCCGAGGCAATTTTACCAGGTAATCAGAACTGTCTCAGTACAGCGTTCAGGAAACTTTCTCTCACCGTCAGCCTCCCTTGAGGTATTTTTTTTGAGGTGAGGGCGCCTTGCCCTACCCTTTGTCCCTTATAGTGCTACAGGAAAGGTACTTCACTTGGGGGCACTTCACTTGGGGGTGGATAGGTCATAGTGGAGGGACTTTGTAGGAAGATCAGGTGAGGCTTTCTGGCCTAAGAGTCCTGGGGCAGATTCCCTCTCCTTTAATTTGCTAGGATGTTATCTCATTCAACCCTCCTGGTTTTGTCCACTTTCACTTTTTCCTACTTCCATACAAATACTGTTTTCCATATATGGTGTGGCATCTACCCCACTACCATACATACCCTTGCCAACAATTAATGGTTCTTGACCAATCCTTTCTTCAGTGATCACCTAATAAAAGTATATGTTTAGAATTTCAGCTTTTTCCTTGTACTCCTCCTCCTGTTTCTCCCGGTCTCCTCCCAGTCCCACCTCTGGCCTTCCGTCTTATTTTATTTATTTATTTAACAGCTTTTCTATACCGACATTAAAGTACACATCATATCGGTTTACATAATAACAAAAGATGGAAAGTACAAATAACAGGGGAGGGGGGTGGACAACCGATAGGCAAACAGTATGAGGCTCCATAACAGCGGACCTGACAAACTAAGATAGAAAAGAGAAACGGGAAAGATGGAACATAGTTAACAAATATAGAAATATTCAAAGTTTACAAGATTACTCGATTTAAAAGTTTACATGTGGTTCTGAGAAGATTATTTGATTTACAGAATTGTTTTATAATGATTACATAGGGTTTAATAGGAATATGTTTTACAAGATTAAGTAGGATTAACTGTTAACTGCTAGAGGTGGGGGGGGGGGGGGGGGGCAGGACCGCGGGTTAACGAGATTAGTCTGGGAAGGCCTGGTGAAAAAGCCAGGTCTTTAGCAATTTTCTGAATTTAAATGGGCATGGCTCCAGACGAAGGATGGGGGGTAGGGAATTCCAGTGCGTAGGGCCAGCGATAGAGAGGGCACGGTCCCTTGTGGCTGAAAGATGGGCTTTCTTAAGTGAGGGGACTTGTATGGGTCATTTGAGGTTCATTCTGGTGGGGCGGGCGGATTGTGTGTGTTGAAATGGTTCATTGAGCCATGAGGAGTTATGATTGTAGATAGCTTTGTGTATGATGGTAAGGGTTTTGAACAGGATGCGTGATGATATGGGGAGCCAATGTAGGTCTTTGAGGATGGGAGTTATATGGTCTGATTTACGAGCATAAGAACATAAGAAAATGCTATACTGGGTCAGACCAAGGGTCCATCAAGCCCAGCATCCTGTTTCCAACAGTGGCCAATCCAGGCCATAAGAACCTGGCAAGTACCCAAAAACTAAGTCTATTCCATGTAACCATTGCTAATGGCAGTGGCTATTCTCTAAGTGAACTTAATAGCAGGTAATGGACTTCTCCTCCAAGAACTTATCCAATCCTTTTTTAAACACAGCTATACTAACTGCACGAACCACATTCTCTGGCAACAAATTCCAGAGTTTAATTGTGCGTTGAGTAAAAAAGAACTTTCTCCGATTAGTTTTAAATGTGCCCCATGCTAACTTCATGGAGTGTCCCCTAGTCTTTCTACTATCCAAAAGAGTAAATAACCGATTCACATCTACCCGTTCTAGACCTCTCATGATTTTAAACACCTCTATCATATCCCCCCTCAGTCGTCTCTTCTCCAAGCTGAAAAGTCCTAACCTCTTTAGTCTTTCCTCATAGGGGAGTTGTTCCATTCCCCTTATCATTTTGGTAGCCCTTCTCTGTACCTTCTCCATCGCAATTATATCTTTTTTGAGATGCGGCGACCAGAATTGTACACAGTATTCAAGGTGCGGTCTCACCATGGAGCGATACAGAGGCATTATGACATTTTCCGTTTTATTCATCATTCCTTTTCTAATAATTCCCAACATTCTGTTTGCTTTTTTGACTGCCGCAGCACACTGAACCGACGATTTCAATGTGTTATCCACTATGACACCTAGATCTCTTTCTTGGGTTGTAGCACCTAATATGGAACCCAACATCGTGTAATTATAGCATGGGTTATTTTTCCCTATATGCATCACCTTGCACTTATCCACATTAAATTTCATCTGCCATTTGGATGCCCAATTTCCCAGTCTCACAAGGTCTTCCTGCAATTTATCACAATCTGCTTGTGATTTAACTACTCTGAACAATTTTGTGTCATCTGCAAATTTGATTATCTCACTCGTCGTATTTCTTTCCAGATCATTTATAAATATATTGAACAGTAAGGGTCCCAATACAGATCCCTGAGGCACTCCACTGTCCACTCCCTTCCACTGAGAAAATTGCCCATTTAATCCTACTCTCTGTTTCCTGTCTTTTAGCCAGTTTGCAATCCACGAAAGGACATCGCCACCATGACTTTTTACTTTTCCTAGAAGCCTCTCATGAGGAACTTTGTCAAACGCCTTCTGAAAATCCAAGTATACTATATCTACCGGTTCACCTTTATCCACATGTTTATTAACTCCTTCAAAAAAGTGAAGCGGATTTGTGAGGCAAGACTTGCCCTGGGTAAAGCCATGCTGACTTTGTTCCATTAAACCATGTCTTTCTATATGTTCTGTGATTTTGATGTTTAGAACACTTTCCACTATTTTTCCTGGCACTGAAGTCAGGCGTTACTGATTATCCTCGCAGTCGCATTTTGAAGTATCTGGAGAGGTCTGATGGTGGAGAAGGGGAGGCCAAGGTACAATGCGTTCAGTAATCCAACTTAGATGTTAATGTAGCTTGGATAACAGTTTTGAGATCATGAGTAGGGAGTAGGGACTTGAGCTTTTTTATGGCCATGAGCTTATAAAAACCTCCTTTTATGATGGAGTTAATGTGGATCTTAAGGCTCAGATGTGGGTCAATTAGAACGCCTAAGTTTCGTACAGAGGGTTTTGAGATGAAGGAGGTGGTCAAGGGGTCGTTAGAAGGGGTCAGCTTAAAGGTCTGGTGGTTGTGGATGAGGAGGAGCTCAGTTTTCGCAGAGTTGAGATCGAGTTGAAGGGAGGTGAGTAAAGTGTTAATAGAGGAAAGGCATTTCTTCCCGAAGCTTAGGGTGGCAGTTAGTGATTCACGGATAGGGATGATGATTTGGACATCATCTGCGTAGATGTAGAATTTGAGGCCAAGATCAGATAGATGATGACAGAGGGGGAGGGGAAATATGTTAAATAGGGTGGAGGAGAGGGAATAGCCTTGGGGTACTCCTTGCAATAGGGTGAAAAGAGAGGATTCTGAGGTACCAAGTTTTACAGAGAAGCGTCTGTTAGGTAGGATCTGAACCACAGGAGGACGGTGCCAGAAATGCCAATGTCAGCTAGGCGGGAGATGAGAAGATCATGGCTTATTGTGTCGAAAGCCGCAGAAATGTCGAGGAAGGCGAGGAGGAAGTTGTGACCTTGGTCAAGGCCGGTGAGGAAGAAGTCTGTGAGAGATAGTAGGAGAGTTTTGGTACTTAGATTTTTGCGAAAGCCAAACTGTGAGGAGTGAAGTATGTTATTGTCGTCGAGGTATTCCATGAGCTGGGTGTTTACTACCTTCAATCTAACAAGGTTTCCAGGTCAATTTGTTAATTTTCATATGCCACATAAATGAATGAAATTTCTATTATAAAAGAATATGTAGGACCACTGCCAACTGGATCTGCATAACAGTCAGACCCAACATAGGAGGAGTCACATTACTTTATTTATTTTTTCTTAGTCTTTTTCAAAAAATATTGCCATGGGAAGTGAATGCAAAAAATTCAAACAAAGCCACAAACCGCTTTTGTCTAACGAGAAAATCTCACGCAAATCATTGCAGTACTTAGCTCCAAACGGGAACAGAGATGGAGTCCCGACGTGATTACGTTTCGGACCACCCAGGTCCTGCTTCAGGGGTCAAATCTTCTAAATCCTTGAATGTAGAGCCTCAATATTTGTTCCCAAATCGGCAAGCAAAATGGCATCTTTTATACAATCATTCGTTGGAGGTCCGCTTTCGGACCTGCTTATTCAAAATGGCGAGAATGCAGGGTATATAACCATTTCCTCCGGATATGACGTCGATCTAATGTCAATCAAATTTTTGGACAGGTAGCAAGTCTTCTAACAGGTCGTCTATGTAATGAACGATTATACTGATTTGAGTCCTCTTTCATGTCCTCCAATTAGTGGGATATTCTATTAATTAGATATATAGTATGTTGAGACCCAAAGAGCCTCAATCGCACATCTTCTTGGGCAAACTAATAGAATGACATAATTTAACATAATTTTAAAAATAATTTTAAAATGCGGAATCGGGGAATTCTAGCCTGCCATATTTCAACAATTGTATAAACAGCAGACAACTACAAAGACAGATCAAGTAAAGTACGGACCACGGTATGTTTAACAGACCAAAGACTTTTAGTACGGGGGAATCAACTAAGTTAGGGTGTACCAGTTGATTTTTTCATTAAGTCCCCCCGGATCAACAGTCTGTAGAGTAAAAATCCAATATTGCTCACGTAGGTTGAGGCGTTGTTGGATATCACCCCCCCGTATACCTGGATGTACCTTCTCAATAATAGACCATTTAAGATCCACAAACTCATGTTTTGCTGATATACAATAAATAAAAAATCCTTTTCATCTGAATGGACATCTAATCAATACTTAGCTTTGAAACAGCTTAGTATGAATCGTGATGTAGTGGTTAAACCCGCTGATAAGGGCGGTGCCATTGAGGTACAGAACACTACAGATTATGTTGCTGAGATTAATAGACAGCTGGTAGATCGTACATTCTATTTAGAACTCCAGGAAGATCCCACTCAAGAACTTCTAGACACTATTCAGGATCTTAGTACTGAAGGACTTAATACAGGGTTCTTGTTAGCCCGCGAAGCTCGAGCATTGAAGAGAAATAATCCGGTTTACCCGGTTTTATATACTTTGCCGAAAATTCACAAAAGCCTGAAATCCCCCCCCCCCCCGGGACGTCCGGTTGTGGCAAGAAGAGGGGGGGGGGGCGAAATCCCCACTGTGGAGAACATCGAGGGAGCGAGGGAACCACCAGGGGAGGTAACCTTTAAGCCCTCTGAATTTTCAACCTCCTCAGGCCCCAAGATTGACTGGTTCCTCTCTTTTTCCCGCGGCGCCGATGGATGACGTCGGTCAAGCGACTGCAGAAGGTGGGGGCTCGAGAGAGGACTTGCCCAGTCAAGGAGCTGCATCTCCATGAGCAATGGAACTAAACAGAGCAGGGGTAGGGGCTTGTCTCCTTTCCTCGACGCTGAAAGGAGCGCTGGAATGCGGGAAGGAGTGTCGAGATTGCCCAGGACAGCAACGGAGGGAAGAAGACTTAGCCCATTTGGAAGATATGGGTGAGTCTTTTCAGATTCCCTCTAGACCTGAGGTTGTAACGCTGGAAGCGTTGTGGGACTTAGTGGCCGGATTAGGCCATTGTTTCAAGGAACAAGGGACTAACATGAGGCGATTAAAGTCCAAGATTGAGACGCTGGAGGAAAAAGCTGAGAAGCAAACAATTGAGTTTAAGGATCAAATTGGGAAAATTGAATCTTCAACTATTAAGATTTCAGACTGCGCAGTAAAGCTTATAAAGGACTTTAGTAATGCTAGTAGAAGGCTGGAGCATCTGGAAAACTATAATAGGCGATTAAATTTACGCCTATTAAATTTCCCTAAAGTCCTAGGGGAAGATGCGCTTATAACTTTAAAAAAATATATGAAAGAGGTTTTGAAGTTTGATGATAAAAACATTCCTGTTGTAAATAAGTTGGTATTTTTACTAGTGTCTTCTAATGTGAAAAATACTCAAAAGAGAACTTAACCCAATTTTTAGAAAGCTCTGTAGAGGAAGTTTACGAACGAGGTACTTTGTTAGTAACCTTCTTCAATGAGTATGATATGAGTCAAATAATGCAGAGATATTTTAAAAATATCTCAGCTAGTTTCTTTTCTCAACCAATCAGAATATATCCTGACTTTACTTGAGTTACTCAGAAGGGAAGGCATGAATTTCTCTCCTTAAAGCCTCAAGTAATATCTCTTGGCTATAATTTCTTACTTAGATTCCCATGTAAATGTTTAATTCGATTCTTTTTTTTCCTGCCAGAGCAATTGAAGTCTTTTATTTACGCCAGGAATAGAACTACCCAATCCTTAGTTAAAATCTAACCCCTGAAGATATAAAGTAAATAATAAGGCATGGATAATATTCAACGCATATAGACATTTTAAGTCCCTAGGGACCCAAACTCCCAAGTACTTGATATTGTCTGAGGTCCAAGAGAAAGGGAAAGCACCCACCCAGTTGTGTCGGAGTTGTGGATCCAGGGCTAACGCCTCAGACTTTGAGAAGTTGATTGTCAATCCCGCAATGTCTTGAAATTGGGAAAAAAGCTGTATTGTGACAGGGATACTACTGCGAGGACGTCCCACAAACAGGAGAATGTCGTCTGCGAACATAGCCACTTTCAAAGGGTGACTCCCAAACTAAGGCCCCAAAATTTTCTTTCACTTTGTAATCGTGTCGCCAGGGGTTCAATCGCCAAAACAACAAGAGCTGCGAAAGTGGGCACCCCTGCTGCATCCCGCAGTGGAAGGGAAAAGAGTCAGAAAGTGCTCCATTGATTAGGATGCGTGCACTGGGGGTATTGTATAAGACTTCGAACCATGTCATGAAGGTGCCAGAAAAGCCAATTGTTGCAGAGTCCCAAGATAGAGAGTCAAATGCTTTTTCCGCATCGAGACTCAGAATCATCGCTTCTACTGGAGATTGGTAACTGAGGGCTGCTATAAGGTGGCGGACATTTCGTACCCCCTGTCTGCCTTTAGCAAACCCATTTGATCCGGGTTGATCATTCAGGGGAGTATGGTGTTCAATCTGGTCGCAAAGGCTGCTGCTAGAATTTTTATATCTACGTTGATTAATGATATCGATCTGTAGGATCCTACCTCCAAGGGATCCTTACCCTTTTTGGGCAGTACCACTATAATCGATTGATTCATGGAAGGTGCAAGCGCTTTAACAGAAATAAGATCATTGTAAAAAGAGGACAATGAGGGAACTTTAGTATTTTATAAAATTCAGGCCCCAGACTATCTTGCCCCCCTGCTTTCCCCAAGGTTAGCCCCTGTATTACCGAGTAGATTTCACCATCCCTGATGGGAAAGCTACTTGATCAGGATATAACTTTGGCCAAGAAAAAGTCATGGAAAAAGGAAGCAGAGGTCTCAACATTTCTATCACGGTTACGGTATAGGGCACTGTAGTATTCCAAAAATCGGGCGGAAATGTCTTCTTGAGTAACCTTCTATGTGCCATCCTTGTCCTTAATCCCAGTTATAATAGATTTTTGACTGCGAGCCTGCACCAGATTAGCCAATAGTCTGCTCGGTCGGTTACCATGCTTATATAGCTGAGATTGATAGTATCTCACCGATTTGGAGACCCTTTGATGCAACAAATAATTCAAAGCTTCACGAGCATGATCTTTCTGTAGTCAAGCTGAATTGGTCATACGCAGCATATGTTGTGATTGCAGTGATTTCAACACACCAGTAAGGTGTAGAATCTCACTGTTGCGTTTTCTGTTCAATTTAGCCACATAGGCGATAATGTGATCGCTCAATACTACCTTTCCGGTTTCCCACAAGGTAGCCGACATGACATCAGAGGTGGCATTAAATTTCATGTACTCTTCCCAGCATGCAATCAGATAAGTATGGGCGCATTTGTCAAGAAAATGGAGCATGTTGGGAGCAGCCTATCTCCAAAATAACAGAAATGGGTGCATGGTCTGAAATAGAGATAGCACCAGTGGTGGCAGACAGCACTCTCGGGAAAAGATTGTTCGAGATCAATAGGTAGTTCATCCTAGAGTATGATTGGTGTGGGTGAGAATAGAAAGTAAAATCTTGTTCCCCAGGGTGCAGCAACCGCCAAGCATCTAACAAGTTCAGTTCCTGAGTTATAAAATTAACCCCCAAGTATTGGTCTTTTTTATCCTTCGATCTAGCAGGTTTACAATCAAGCCTCTTGTCTATCACCGTTTTGAAATCTCCCCCTACCACCAATTGATACCCATTTAAATCAGCTAAGAGCCCGACAAAATGGGTAAAAAATTTGTGAGAATATTCGTTGGGCGCATATACATTGCAAAACGCAAGCTTCTGCCAGTATAGCGTTCCCACAGCAATTACATAGTGCCCCTCCGGGTCTTGCCACACCCAATCTAGTTGAAAAGGCAGTTGTTTATGAATAAGAATTACCACTCCACGTTTTTGAGAGGAAAAGGAGGAGTACATGCACTGGCCCATTCATTCTCTTTTCAGTTTCGCATGCTCAGTGTTCATCAAATGGGTCTCCTGTAAAAACACTACATAAGATCCCAAGCACCGAAACATAGATAACAGCTTTCCCCTTTTTATGGGGAATGGATGCCATCCACGTTCAGTGAGGTGACTTTAACCTTCACCATTCCACACAGCAGCACGAGCATGGAGTAGTGGGGCCCAATATGGGCTCCAAAAATAGTCGAGAACTGGGGTCCCAGGGCTTCCCAGCCTAAACATCAAAACCTGTGCTATTCCGGTCTTCCCACAGCAGCTATAACACACATAAAAATCCCAACTTTGTCCCTTTCCCCCTTGTACCTTCTCAACCCCCAACAGATCACACTCATACCCAAACACACACACACACAGACACACACACACATTCTTCACACACACAACAGAACAAGTGGTATCTCCATGCTCCAAGGGGCACAAGGTCTCCCCGTGCCCAAACCAGAAATATCTGAATGCGCAGAGAGGTACCTTCCCCATGGCCCCTCTCCATCCAAACAAACCCCCCCCCCCCCTTAATATAACACTCCTGCTGAAACAGCCTGTTATACAATCTCGGCAGTCCAATATCAACGGAAACAACAACCCCCACAATCATCAATAGAAAATAGAACGGGATTGCGACAGAATTGTTAAAGAACAAAGGCGTCCCAAACATTGTAGCCCTTTGCAATAGCTGAGTGGCTCAAGTGCGGAAGTAAACACACCCATCTGAAGGAAAAATAGGAAAGAAAAAGCCATTCCGCCAGTCGTTTCTAAGCCCATGATATGACACAGCCCAACATGGGGCAGCGGTTAACTGTTGATGCGTTATCCATAGGCAGAGATGCTAAGAATGCTGCCGCTTCTTCTTTTTTAGTAAAGAAAAGCACTTTGTTATCATGGTGAATCCGCAGTTTAGCAGGATACAGTAGTGCGAATCAAATCCCTCTTTTATGGAGTTCAGAACACATAGGGGACATTTCCCTTCTTTGCGCTGCAGTGCCCGCAGAAAAATCGTTGAATAGGAGAATGCGGCTCCCCCTATATTCCACATCCTATTGTTGGTGGAATGCTCTAAGTAAGTGGGTCTTGTGGGACCAGTTAATAATGCGGGCTATCACTGGACGCGGCCTAGCAGACTTGTTACGTGGCGGGCCCACCCAATGTATGCGTTCGCAGTGCAGCTGGTCTTCAGGCATTGTTAGGCCTATATGTTCGAGGAGCCAGTGTTCAATGAAATCATAAAGTTCATCTTCCTTTAAGGATTCGGGCAAGCCTATAATCTTGATGTTGCGGCAAAATTTATTTATTTAAAGACTTTTCTGTACCGATATTAATGGGGACATCATATCGGTTTACATCAGAACTACAGTATGGAAATTACATAGAACAGGGTATTGGGGGAGGGATCACATAGGAACTAGTATTAGCAAGGAGATAAGATAGTACAAACGTGTACAAACATCTATTTTCCTGGTCCCCGAGCCTCTCCAGAAGCATTCTTTGCTGAGCGCGCAGCTCGCTTACTTGCTGCTTCGACGTCATGATCCGTGGTCAGTGAGTTGCTGTTCCGCCTGATCTAAACGCTTGGATTGCCCTTCTAGAGTGGCTTTAATATCGTCCATGGATGCCTGTATTTTAATTAGCCTTTCATCAAGGGCCGCCAACACACTATTAGAGATCTGTTGGAGCGCTTTAGTAGAAACTGCTGCCAGTGTTTTCGTATTGTCTGGTGCGGCTGCCATTTTAGGTGTGCTGCCCCATCAGTCCACTGCGCAGCGATTGTTTCTGTGGCTCATTCCCCATCGCTGCGGCTTGGGATTTTGGCCGCTTGATACTGTGGGCCACCACAGGGTACGTGTTCACGGACCGGGTCGTGAATTTGGGGCATTAGGGCATGCCAAGCAGCGAATTTATGGAGAAGGGCCATGGAGCTCTTACCCCAGGCTTCCGATTCTGTTACATCATCACCGGAAGTCCTCTACCTAAAAGGTTTTAATGATGCACAATCGACAAACCTTTTCCATTGAAATAAATCAGTAGATCTAGGGGTCATGAGTTGAAGCTTCAAGGTGGAAGACTCAGAACCAACATCAGGAAATATTTCTTCATGGAGAGGGTGGTGGATGCCTGGAATGCCCTTTTGGAGGAGGTGGTGAAGACAATAACAGTGAAAGATTTCAATGGGACATGGGATAACACGTGGATCCCTAAAGGCTAGAGGATGGAAATGAAGAAAAGAGTGCATAGGGTAACTTGCTGGTGTGGCGGTTACTACCTTTAACCAGAAAGCCTTCATATTGTTGATGCAACTCCTGCTCTCTGCTTTAACGGCAGAAGGAAAAGAGGAACGGGGGAATTAGATTCACACAACAGCCAACAAGGACATTGGATTTTACGGTCTGGGAAAACAAGCATGGGGGTAACTTGCTGAAGTGGCTGTTAATACCCTTAACCAATAAACCTGATACTTTGGATGCAACTCCAACATTGTTCTCTGCTTCAATGGCAAGAGGTAACAGGGAATTAAACTCAGACAGCAACTCACAAGGACCCTGACTTTGACGGTTTGGGAAACTAAGTAAGTGGGTGACCTGTATGGTGCCGCAGTTTCTACCATAAGCTTGCTGGGTAGACTGGATGGACCATTTGGTCCTTTTCTGCCATCATTTTTATGTTTCTGTGATCGTCTAATGGTCTAACTGACTCCCTTGCAGGCTTTTTACTTCATATGTACCTGAAAAGGTTTGTATTATGAGTTTTTGCTTCTTTTTAAATTTCCTCTTTGGTTTCCTTTTCAATGCTTTGCATCTAACTTGCCACTTCTTATGCTGTTTCCTGTTTTCTTCATTTGGATCCCTTTTCCATTTCTTGAAAGATGTGCTTTCAGCTAATATAGCCTCTTCCACCTCACCTTTTAATCATGCCGGTAGTTGTTTAGCCTTCCTTCCGCCTTTTCTAATGCATGGAATACATCTGGTCTGGTCTGGGCTTGCAAGATGGTATTTTTAAACAACGTCCATGCCTGATGTAAACTCTCAACCTTTGCAGCTGCTCCTTTCAGTTTTTTCCTAACCATTTTCCTCATTTTATCGTAGTCACCCTTTAAAGTTAAATGCTTTTACAGTAGATTTCTTTAATGTCCTCTTTCAAATTTGATAATGTTGTGATCACTATTGCCAAGTGGCTCTGTCACTGTTACCTCTTGCACTAAGAATTACTGTGTCCCACTAAGGATTAGGTCTAACATAGTTTCCTCTCTTGTTGGTTCTTGTACCAGCTGCTCCATGAAGCAGTCATTTATATTTTGTCCTTGAAAGGGACAGAGGGATGTCCTTGTGCTTGGCACAGCCAGTAATCTCATCAAGAACTAAAAGTATGAAATCCAAAACTAATTGAAAAAATACAGTAGCACTTTCTAAAATTTGGTATCTAAAGCACAAGTACACCGGTGCTGATTTTAGGACACTGGGTTTTGACATAAACATGGCCAACAGCTTTTTTACGTGGAAAGTATTCTCATGTAGGGATGTGAATCGTGTGCCCGATCGTTTTAACGATCGGGTTCGTCTGGCGAGAGAAAAAAATCTGATCGGCATGATTTTTTTTAGTAAAAAAATCGTTTTTCCGAATAGTGCGTACTAACGGAAGGTTAGTGCGCACTATAAAAAATTGTTACTTAATGGTTTAAAAGTAACATTTGAGGAAATGTTCATTAGCTAGAGGTATCGTTCTGTGTCCCCATTGGCTACCACCACCTTTTCTGAAGAGATCTGTCCTTCAAAGACCAGGGAGTGGGACTGCTTGGCCCTTCACCTCCCCCTTTCCCTTCCCTTCCCCTACTCTCTCCCATATACCAGCAGTGGGGGGGAGGAGAGGGATGTGAAGGGGAAGACACTCCCGTTAGTGCGCACTAAGACGATTAACGATTTTTTACGATAAATCGGGGGAATTTCTATTGTTTCGCACTCTTTAACGATTAATGACAATTTTAAAAATATCGGACGATAATTTAAATTGTCAAAAAATGATTCACATCCCTATTCTCATGCCACCGTAAGTGAAAGACATAGGAAATAATATGAAGTGGGAAAGAGACAACTGGACTCAGTAAAATATGTGCTTTATTATGGCCACTTTAACATCTTGTAGGTACTCTCGCAAACATCTTCTGAAGATGGTTGATCCTTGTCTTCTCTGCACCTCCATGTTCATACCCTCCCTAGGTCTATCTGTTCAACAACGTTTCAGTTAGTAACTTCAGTGTCCGAGTCCTTCCCTTCTAGGAAAACATAGAATAGGGGCTGCCACTCCTTTTAGGATTCCTTGGCCTAGCATGACCTGCTTCTGTAGCCGGTGACAAAGGATCAGGAACGCCCCTCCATGTTTCTGGACCAGCTCTTGACCTGCATTGGAGAGTCTCAGGCAACAGTTATGGCTCCAGCTAGCTCTCGAGCTCATAGCATGTTAATTAAAACAAAATAAAGAACTGGCATAAAAGAAGCAATACTAGTTTACTAAATGTTAGTGCCAAAATAGTATAGCAGTAAGTATGCCAGATGCTGTTACACTTTTCTTGTATTGGATATGTGCCAGATTCTGGTAAGGATGCGGAATAAGTGTGGGCGAAGAGAAACTAGAGAGAACCATATGTGTGTAGTACAAGGTAGGGGAAGATGAGAGGGAAAGAGAAAAAGTGCTTTGAAAATGAAAGGGGGAAGACGAGGTGAGGAGGAGGAGGAAAACCTGTAAAATTGAAAGCATGGGGGAGAGGGGGAAGGCAGTAGGAAGGAAACAAATGAGGGAGAAGTGGAAGAGAGGCTACAAGCATGGAAAATAACATTTTGTTGTTGGTGGACCCGAGGGCCAAGGCCCCGCCTTCTCGCAGAATCGCTGTGGAAGATCCAGGGCGCAGTTATTTGCTGGCAGGAGGAGAGCAGAGGTTGGTCAGCTGCATCATGCGCCTCCGCAGCTCTGAACCACACAGGACTCTGCACGGGTGATGGCCCGAGGCACCACTGCTCTCTTCAGGACCAGGAGCTTTGCCTGGAGGGCTAACATTTGGTGAATGGTAAACTCCTGCTAGCACAAGGCTCGGCGGGTTTCTGGGCCAGAGAAAGGAGCGCTGTTACTGGAGCCACTGATGATGAGGAGGGAAGCAGCGCTAGGCGGGAGCTGCCATCAGGATGTAAATTGGGAGTGGCGGGGGGTGTGTGATCGAAGGGTTGCCCATAGTTCTGCCCTGGCTCTCTCCTTCCTGCCACTGATTAGCATGGGAGGGGAAGAAATAGGGGTTGGGGGCAGGGGGGAGTGACAGGGGGTGGGGGGCAGAGCTTGATTGGCTCGGTCCGCATTCCGCAGCCCCTGGTGTTGGATGACAGTGGGAAATGGGGCGCCAGAGAAGGGGATGAATAGGGTTAAGTCCCAGTGCTCTTCAGGGGAGTCGCCCACCTGTGAGGATCCGGCAGGAGGCCTCTGGGAGAGAGTCATGAAGATAAGTAGCAGGGGCTGGGATGATAGAAAAGAGAAATGCTTTGTCACTTATGGGTTGCCATGGTAATACAGGCTCTTTTATGGGGGAGTTCAGAGAATTGCTGTTATTAGGATGATATCAAGAAAACTATTGCTGGTACAGTGCTGGAAAAACAAACCAGTGTACATATCTATCCTATTTTGTGTGCTAAATAACATTTTATAATATCCTGGAGACAGTATTGTCCTTCGATGCTGATCTAATATGTTACTTTTGGGAATAAATGCAGGGTTTTAAATTATTTATTGAAGTTACTCAGATTTTAGATTGATGCTTCTGAAAGAGGGCACATTAATTGTTGCTGCAAGAAGCTATTTGGAGCGTTGGATAAATGTGGCATCGGCCTAACGTGAAGGGATGCTGTGTTCAGTACCATGCACACAAGTATCTGTAAATATAACCCTGCAACCCAGATGTGGCATCGGCCTAACGTGAAGGGATGCTGTGTTCAGTACCACGCACACAAGTATCTGTAAATATAACCCTGCAACCCAGATGTGGCATCGGCCTAACGTGAAGGGATGCTGTGTTCAGTACCATGCACACAAGTATCTGTAAATATAACCCTGCAACCCAGATGTGGCATCGGCCTGACGTGAAGGGATGCTGTGTTCAGTACCATGCACACAAGTATCTGTAAATATAACCCTGCAACCCAGATGTGGCATCGGCCTGACGTGAAGGGATGCTGTGTTCAGTACCATGCACACAAATATCTGTAAATATAACCCTGCAACCCAGACGTGGCATCGGCCTAACGTGAAGGGATGCTGTGTTCAGTACCACGCACACAAGTATCTGTAAATATAACCCTGTAACCCAGATGTGGCATCGGCCTGACGTGAAGGGATGCTGTGTTCAGTACCATGCACACAAATATCTGTAAATATAACCCTGCAACCCAGACGTGGCATCGGCCTAACGTGAAGGGATGCTGTGTTCAGTACCACGCACACAAGTATCTGTAAATATAACCCTGCAACCCAGATGTGGCATCAGCCTAACGTGAAGGGATGCTGTGTTCAGTACCATGCACACAAGTATCTGTAAATATAACCCTGCAACCCAGATGTGGCATCGGCCTAATGTGAAGGGATGCTGTGTTCAGTACCATGCACACAAGTATCTGTAAATATAACCCTGCAACCCAGATGTGGCATCGGCCTAATGTGAAGGGATGCTGTGTTCAGTACCATGCACACAAGTATCTGTAAATATAACCCTGCAACCCAGATGTGGCATCGGCCTAACGTGAAGGGATGTTGTGTTCAGTACCATGCACACCAGTATCTGTAAATATAACCCTGCAACCCAGATGTGGCATAGGCCTAATTTGAAGGGATGCTGTGTTCAGTACCATGCACACAAGTATCTGTAAATATAACCCTGCAACCCAGACGTGGCATCGGCCTAACGTGAAGGAATGCTGTGTTCAGTACCACGCACACAAGTATCTGTAAATATAAGTCTCCAACCCAAATGTGGCATCGGCCTAACGTGAAGGGATGCTGTGTTCAGTACCATGCACACAAGTATCTGTAAATATAACCCTGCAACCCAGATGTGGCATCGGCCTGACGTGAAGGGATGCTGTGTTCAGTACCATGCACACAAATATCTGTAAATATAACCCTGCAACCCAGATGTGGCATCGGCCTGACGTGAAGGGATGCTGTGTTCAGTACCATGCACACAAATATCTGTAAATATAACCCTGCAACCCAGATGTGGCATCGGCCTGACGTGAAGGGATGCTGTGTTCAGTACCATGCACACAAGTATCTGTAAATATAACCCTGCAACCCAGATGTGGCATCGGCCTGACGTTAAGGGATGCTGTGTTCAGTACCATGCACACAAGTATCTGTAAATATAACCCTGCAACCCAGATGTGGCATCGGCCTAACGTGAAGGGATGCTGTGTTCAGTACCATGCACACAAGTATCTGTAAATATAACCCTGCAACCCAGATGTGGCATCGGCCTGACGTGAAGGGATGCTGTGTTCAGTACCACGCACACAAGTATCTGTAAATATAACCCTGCAACCCAGATGTGGCATCGGCCTGACGTGAAGGGATGCTGTGTTCAGTACCACGCACACAAGTATCTGTAAATATAACCCTGCAACCCAGATGTGGCATTGGCCTAACGTGAAGGGATGCTGTGTTCAGTACCATGCACACAAGTATCTGTAAATATAACCCTGCAACCCAGATGTGGCATCGGCCTGACGTGAAGGGATGCTGTGTTCAGTACCATGCACACAAGTATCTGTAAATATAACCCTGCAACCCAGATGTGGCATCGGCCTGACGTGAAGGGATGCTGTGTTCAGTACCATGCACACAAGTATCTGTAAATATAACCCTGCAACCCAGATGTGGCATAGGCCTAACGTGAAGGGATGCTGTGTTCAGTACCATGCACACAAGTATCTGTAAATATAAGTCTCCAACCCAAATGTGGCATCGGCCTAACGTGAAGGGATGCTGTGTTCAGTACCATGCACACAAGTATCTGTAAATATAACCCTGCAACCCAGATGTGGCATCGGCCTGACGTGAAGGGATGCTGTGTTCAGTACCATGCACACAAATATCTGTAAATATAACCCTGCAACCCAGACGTGGCATCGGCCTAACGTGAAGGAATGCTGTGTTCAGTACCATGCACACAAGTATCTGTAAATATAACCCTGCAACCCAGATGTGGCATCAGCCTAACGTGAAGGGATGCTGTGTTCAGTACCATGCACACAAGTATCTGTAAATATAACCCTGCAACCCAGATGTGGCATCGGCCTAATGTGAAGGGATGCTGTGTTCAGTACCATGCACACAAGTATCTGTAAATATAACCCTGCAACCCAGATGTGGCATCGGCCTAACGTGAAGGGATGTTGTGTTCAGTACCATGCACACCAGTATCTGTAAATATAACCCTGCAACCCAGATGTGGCATAGGCCTAATGTGAAGGGATGCTGTGTTCAGTACCATGCACACAAGTATCTGTAAATATAACCCTGCAACCCAGATGTGGCATCGGCCTAACGTGAAGGGATGCTGTGTTCAGTACCATGCACACAAGTATCTGTAAATATAACCCTGCAACCCAGATGTGGCATCGGCCTAACGTGGAGGGATGCTGTGTTCAGTACCACGCACACAAGTATCTGTAAATATAACCCTGCAACCCAGATGTGGCATAGGCCTAACGTGAAGGGATGCTGTGTTCAGTACCATGCACACAAGTATCTGTAAATATAAGTCTCCAACCCAAATGTGGCATCGGCCTAACGTGAAGGGATGCTGTGTTCAGTACCATGCACACAAGTATCTGTAAATATAACCCTGCAACCCAGATGTGGCATCGGCCTAACGTGGAGGGATGCTGTGTTCAGTACCATGCACACAAGTATCTGTAAATATAACCCTGCAACCCAGATGTGGCATCGGCCTAACGTGGAGGGATGCTGTGTTCAGTACCATGCACACAAGTATCTGTAAATATAACCCTGCAACCCAGATGTGGCATTGGCCTAACGTGAAGGGATGCTGTGTTCAGTACCATGCACACAAGTATCTGTAAATATAACCCTGCAACCCAGATGTGGCACGTGTGTGTGAGTGTAAAGACGGCTGCCTTGGAGCCAGGAACGTTTCACATCTTTAGCTCCAAGTATCTGTACTCCATTAGCATTTTCTCTTGCTTGTGAGTCTTCGGGGAGAAATCATGCTTAACGCAAAGTAAAAATAATTATTAAAGAAGAAGTTGCCTTAATGCTTGACATTGGTCATGTTTTCTTTCAAAGGTGGATGTAGGAGTGGTACATTTTACCCCGTTGATAAAACCACAAATTGAGCAGCCATTCAAACTGGTGGAGAAAGTTGTTCAAAATGTGTTCCAGTTCAGGAGAAAATATTGCCATCGAGGAGTTGCGTAAGTGTTATTTTTTATTACTATAATGTGCTGTCTGTATGGTCGTATTTGCTGTTTATGTGCTACATTGGTGCAGCAGGCAATAGTGTTGGGTTCTTGATCAAATATTTTTCATTTGTCTGCTCTTAATGTCAGACTTTTAAAATGCCTGGAGTGTAGTATTGTGTCCAGTTACGGAGGTCGTACCTCCAGAAGGATATAGACAGAGTGGAGGGGAATAAAAAAACACATGAGATGAGGCTGAAGGATCTACGGGGCCAATAGACGGAGCATACAATATTGAACTTTACCCACACTTTTAGATAAGGATTTTAGTGTGCATGAAAATGAGTGTTCCTTCATGTAAATCACATTAATGAAAGCATTAGCTATTACTCCCCATGCTCTAAAGTCTTGAAGACTTAGCTCATGTTTTTCTTAATGCTGGAAATGTGAGTCCTAGGTTAGAGGTAGAGTAAAGCTTCTAGGGTGGTGCTCTGCCAGCATGACCCTAGGCCTGGAGGTCCTGGACTCGGATCCTTCTACCCAAGAACCCAAGGTCTCAGACCCTGCTAGCACAGTATCATGAACTAGCACTATTCCCTGAAACGTGAGCTAACGCTTATTTAATCTCTGACTTAAAAAAAAAAAAACCAAGTGAGCTAAGCACTGAGGTCCCCAACTCCAGGACTTGTGGGCCGGAAGAAGCCTTCTACCTAGCAAATTACTGCCCTCACCCCCTCCCACCACACACATTGCTGTCACTCGTCTCCTGCATTTATTACTTCTTGTTCCCATTTTGTCCAGAGATGATGAACTATTGCCCAGTAAGTGACAGGAGTGTGGATGACTAAAAACTGCATTTGATGTTGGTGGAGAAGCAGACGGAGCTCTAAGCAGAAGCTGCTGAAGCCGTCAGTGCTCTCTAGCAGCCCCTGTCCATGACTTTTTCAAACCACAGAGAAAAATCGGAATTAGAGCTTCTAGTGTTTGGACTCTTAATATGCCTGAGAGCTTCTCCTATAATAGGGAGGAGTTAAATAACTTTTTGCTAAACTGACAACTTAAAGCAGACAGAAAAATAGTTTTAGGGTGATGTGAAAATCATTCAGCATATTCTTCTCTATAAAAAGCTTAGCCCCCTGATTCCCTTTAGGATTATGGTCACCTTTCTCCCCCTCCTGCCTTCGTTCCTGCTTGCTAGGGCGGGGATAGTGGACAGGAGAGAGTTCAGCCTGCTAATTAAAGATGGCAATGTCTTCATAAGATTATGCTGGCCACTCACCTTGTTAAATTGTTGTGATCCCTGAAGACCCTGCCACTTCCCTCTCGGGCTGAATCCATTTATTTGTAAATTGTGTACCAGTCAGCAAGTGGCACAATGCCAGGGAGTAACAATAAACTAACCAGCCAGGAACCCGCGAGGCTTGTAGCCCTGAGTTAGCAGTTTATACTCCAGTCACAGATCTTTGGGATAAAAGGTGGTGCTAGCTAAGAGAGCCTTGAGCGCCGTGCCCGGCGCTGCGCTCTTGCTGACATGCATCGTGAATGCCAGGAGCCACCCCTCCTACCAGCCCATCTGACCCCGCAATCCTGTAAAATGACTCCATCCTCTTGCATGCTTTGCATGTATTCTGGATCAGTGTTTTTTCTAATAAGTCTTTCACGCCATCGCTCCCGGGTCCCAAAGGCTTGGAGTCAGTACCCTGAAATGAGATGGGTGATTTTGTCAGGTGCTTTGCTCTAACTGTGATGTTTCTTTGCAGTATCACTGACACCAGTCTTTGCAGGAGCGCCTTGAGTGACAGGCACTGAGCTGTATTATCCGAATACCAGACCAGCCTTTTACTGGTCGGCACAGAAAATAACTCTGGGAAAGCAATGTCCCGGCTCGAACCAGAAAAGCGGTAACAGCATCACTTTGTACTCCGTGCCCAGCACTGATTGTGAAAGGACGGGCTAAACAATATTCAAAAGCCACTTAGGTAGATAACTGAAAAGTCAAATGTCTGAATGGCTTAACCGTGGTACCGAGTGCCTTACCCGGCTGAATTCTAGCTGGAAATTCACCAGATATGTCGGGGGCGTTCTAGGCAGGAGTGGAGTTAGCCGGCTAACTCTGACTGCGCTAGGGCAGGCTTCAAGCTATCCCGACTCGTCTGGCCCTATAACTTTAAACTTAACTGGATATATTCAAAACAAAGAATGTATCCGGTTAAGTTAGGAATCCTGGGGGGAAAAAAACCCATTGCAGCCTGTCCCCTGCCTCCCTATGGTGTCGAACTAGCCACCCTCCCCCCAAAACGGCCCATTTAATGTAAAAAAAAAAAAAAAAAGTTCCTCTCCCCTATTCCCTGCTCTGACTTCCCCTTATACCTCAAAAATGTAAACTTCGCAGCCTCTATATTCCCCCCTAACGCGCACCCTAACCCTTCCCCACCGCACTACCCCATACCTTGATTTCAAGTTGCTTTCCCGGATCGCAGTGGCCTCCTCCTGTGATCCGGGGCCAGCGCTTCCGTGGGCGGTGCTAGGCTACTGGGCTGGGAGTGCTTCCATCGTATGATTAAGGTTATCACATAACCTTACGTATATCCCACTGAAGATGCTTGCTTCCTTCCCGTGTCATTCCCGGCTTCTTAAAATTCGCGTTGCTAGCGGGCGGTCCACACGTGCACGTATGTGGCCTTTTAACCCTTGTGTGGCAAGAAAATATCTACTCTGCGGAGTTGTAACTCAGGTTTGGAAAGGTGAGTATTTACAGCCGAATACAGCATCAAAAATAACAGCTTGTTGGAAGTACATTGCTTGTTGGAGACAGTTTATAATATTATAGGAATAAGGGAACATAGTCTCACCTTTGCATCCCAGCTAATGGATAGGCAAACAGTCACAGACACCTGCCAGAATGAAACACTCATTAGGTCATTGCTGAAATATAGTTTAATAGGGTGAGAGGCTCGTGCTACGGATCAGATATGCAGCCCCTTTCTCCCTCCGGACCTCACCGTTTCATACACTTTAACAAAACTGTTACAAATCATTTCTAGATTTCAGAGACCAGATTGGGTTTATATGATCATTCCTTCACCGGTACCAGTTAGCCCTAGAGAAGGACTCCCTTTATGAAGAGGTTAGGGCTCGTCACCTTGGCGAAGAGATGACTGAGACGGAATAGAACAGAGGTTTATAAAACGAGAGTGGTGTGGAAGAGATTCATAGGAAATGTACCACTCACATTTCTATACCACTCACATTTTCATTAGCGTGCCTTGCTGTAAACCGTTGTGATGGTTATCTAACTTAACGACGGTATAGAAGAGTTTTTACATAAATAAATAGTTATTTACGGTCTCAGATAGTACCAAGGACTAGGGAACACTGCAGGAAAGTGGCAGCAGATTTAAAATAAATGTAAGAGAGTAATATTTCACTCAGCACACAATTAGGCTGAGGAATCTGTTTCCTGATGAAGGTTAATCGTGTAGCTGGGGTTCGGATGATTGGAGGCCGGGTCCATTGGTAGAGTTGGGGGATGGCTGCCTGATCTGGGCGTGAGTGGCTTGGACTAGGTCTTGATCTGCTGGACATTTCCAAGCGACCTGGACGCTGGTGTTGCTGGCCCATTGCTGTGAGCAGAAGGTAGCACCTTTAATTGGATATTAAAGCACTGCATTTACTCTTCCTCCTTTAGGAACTTGTTTCCGGAAGCCGAGCGCTTGAAGCGTACTGAACGAATGCTTATGCTGGCAGATGTGGACCCAACGCTGCGCCCATACGAGCTTTCCATCTCACACTTCAAAAGCTTGTGCGACGTGTACAGAGGATTCTGCGAGGAAGACCCCATGCTTTTTCCTTACAACTTCCGAGAAGAGCTGAGGCTGAAAAAGATGAGCGGTGCGAAAGAAAGTTACGTAGAAGAAGAGGAGGAGGAGAGGATACAGTGACTAATAATCATCATTTCATTACGTTTAAGCTACATGGACATGAGCGGGAGTCCTGCATAGAAGAAGAGGAGGAGGAGAGGATACAGTGACTAATAATCATCATTTCATTACGTTTAGGCTACATGGACATGAGCGGGAGTCCTGCATAGAAGAAGAGGAGGAGGAGAGGATACAGTGACTAATAATCATCATTTCATTACGTTTAGGCTACATGAGCGGGAGTTCTGCATAGAAGAAGAGGAGGAGGAGAGGATACAGTGACTAATAATCATCATTTCATTACGTTTAAGCTACATGGACATGAGCGGGAGTCCTGCTGTGCGAGCAGGTTCACATTTTGGCAGTGGCTGAAATCTACGGGTACTTTCTGATGTGCTTGGCAGGTAGTGGGTGACTGATGCACATTATAAGCCAAGCCAGCTAATACAATCATATGTTTATTTTTTAGACTTCTTTGTATGCGGTAATGCTGAAAAGATTTGAATTGACCCCTTATCATAGGGTGCAGAATCTTAGTGCATGAAAAGATTACCGTGCACCTTCCATGAGTTCTGCTGGAGAGTACAAGATTTTCTGATTTACTAAAGGCCCTGGTGCTTCTTTCCACAATTTAAAAATAGACAAGAATGAATCTGTTGCAGTACAAACCTACCAAGTTTAATTGACATGCACTGTCCGCATAGGGAAAATATCACATTCTAAGGACTGCTTTAATTTTACAGATTCAGGATACGCAGTTTCCTGTGCCTCGCCTCCGTAGGATACAAGTGTATCTCACATTATATCCAGCAGTGTCCTCTCATTCCCTACAGCTTCAGCAGGTGATGAAACCTGGGCCGCAGGTGCACATGTGGCTTTTCAGCGTGGAGCCGTGGGTGTGCTGCGCAGTTTCTGACGCGCGTTGTACTTCTCGCTTCCGTATGCTTCAGACGGCTGTTTATGAGTACAACCACCACCCTCAAGTAGAGATGTCTGCTGTGTCCATGGGCTTTGTGGGCACGACTGTTACTGCACAGCGGTTTGTGCTGACAGCCACGCATGTGTGTGTGTGTGGGGGGGGGGGATAGTGCAGGGCATTTAAAAATCCCCTCCCACCCCCTCCTCAGGAATACCCCTCTTTAACTTGGCTATGGAAGACTTTCAGGCAGACCCTTTTACCTGCATAAACCCATCTTCACCAGGGTAAGTAGCTTTGCAAATTGCCCTCTTAAGATGATGATATTGATTAAAAAAAAAAAAAAAAGCTAAATAAGCTTTAAAAATCCTAGTTAATAGAAATATCCGTTATAGGCAGGAAGGTAACATTTTTAATTGCTCATCAGGCCAGTTGTAAATGTGTTGGTGGGGGCCCCAGTAATCCACAACTAAATTGCAGGACGTTACAATTCATGAAGCTTCTTGGTGCAGGGTGGTAGAGGTTTTAGAAAGGCCCTGCCTCCATTTTCCAGGGGCTCTGTAAGCCCTATCAGGGGACTCTCTCTCCCCCTACCCAGCCTTGAGGGGCTGTGGGTGGTGGGCGGCAGTGAGGCTGCAGTTTTATGATGATAATAATAATAATAATAAGAGCATCCCCTGCCTGAGTGGGCCGTTACGACAATGCCTTGGCTGCCTCTCCCTGGGGAGCAGGGGGCAGGCATCAAGACCTGTCCGGTTAGCTTTTGAAAAAGTCACCATGCTGCGAAGGTATATTTGGAGCCCTACTGTGTTATCCCACCCTGCCCGGGAAACCAGGCGTCCTCAGCGGTTGCTGCACTAGTTTATAATTGACACATGCCAATTATTTTACTTGTCCACCTTGTGTGATTGAAACACGGCACAGCTTTTGTCTCGTACGTCACTTCACAGTCCATACGTAGGTGCGCTTGCACTTGCTCTGTGTGACGGTCCCTGTTTATGTCAGGTCTACACCAGGCATTTTAAAACCTACACCTACCCTTTTTAATAAGGGGGTGGGGGTCATTTTCAAAGCGGTTACTCCTGTAAAGGTAGCATATATATAGCTGCCATCTACCAACGCCCGTGTACCTGTGTAAAACCCCTATGGAGTGAATCTTTAAAGGCGTTACACCCACAAAAGTAGCAATTTTTAAAAGCTTATTTACGCAAACAAATCCTTTTGAAAATGACCACCTAACAGGTACATTTTAAAAGGAGCGCGCCTGTGCCCAGAAATGCACGTATTGGGCGTACGCTTAATTTTATATCCTGCGTGGAAGTACACGTGCATCATTTAAAACATCCCCGCTGTGCGTACAGGTGCACCTTTACCTGGGGGGAGGGAGAGAGTCAGTCTGACCCTCTCTATATCTCCCACTGTAAGAGGGGCACGTTCAGCTCAGGGGGGAGGGGTGTTACAGGGTCTGCCTAGGGCAGAAGGGTCTGTACACCCCAGTAACACCACCCCCCCAAACCCACCCTGAGCTGAACGTGCCCCTCTTACAGTGGGAGACATAGAGAGGGTCAGCTTGACTCCCTCTCCCCCTCCCCGTGTGGGTTTTTAAAATCTACCTGTGATGTTTCAGATTCCCCTCTGGTTCCTGCTTTAGTTTCTGGAGCGTTACTTGGTAGCCACTAACCAGAGTAGTGTTTCCAAATCCTGTCTTACAGGTACAATTAATTGCTCTGGTTTCCTTTTTTTTTTGATAGCCACAGTTAAGAGAGAAATTTGCACGCACTGGGTCTCATGTTTATTGATTGCGGTTTCCTGAAAATCAGACCAGTTTTCTCCAGGGCAGGGTTGAAAAACAATGAATTACAAAATATTCTTTTAAATTTCCATATCCGTGTATTAAAAAAAGGAGACACCAATAAATTAAAAAAAAAGATTGCCTATTTTGGTTGGAATCTCTTGCCTCCTTTCACAAGGCTTTTATAGCTGAAGCGTAATAAAATTAAGGCAGAAGTGGGGTTGCATCAGTTTCTACAGCTGCACTGACTCATGATGCAGTGGGGATGCCCCTGGTTTGATATGCAGATTAAATTGGCGGGGGCAGCTACATCGGCAACGTTCACAGCCCCTTGGAGGGGAGGGCGTCATGGCCATTGTAGAGGGTGACAGCTGCTGGTCAAGGTTAAAGCCCAGAATACAGGGCTGGTGTTTGGGTCCCGGCCTCAGGACCCTTGCTGCATGCACTAGACCAGGAACAGGGGGGGGGGGGGGGGGCAATCCTAGGGAATGAAAGCTTATGGGGCCATTTCATAGCTCTGGTTCCAGTGGATCTGGAAGAAAAAGAAGGAATTACTGGCCCAAAAATGAAACGGCAGATAAAGATCAATTGGTCTATCCAGCCTTTTTAGTTGTCCTTCTGTCTGGTGCTTTATCGTTTTGGGTACGAGAAACATGGAAGGTGATGACAGATAAAGACCATGTGACCAACCCACATCTCGTGCTCAGCTTCATAGTCCCCTCCTCTCCCTCAGAGATCCCCCTGTACCTGTCGCATGCTTTCTTGAATTCATACACTGTCCCAGTCTCCACTGTTTCCATGCATCAAACATCCGTTCTATAAAGAAACATTTACTTAGATTATTACTGTTTACATCCTTTCACCCTTGTTCTAGAGCAGCGATTCGCAACCAGTGTGCCACTATCTTCCTCCCCTTGCAGGGTCAGCAAGAGTCACATTTAAGCATACGTCATCTGCTGCCGCGAGGCCAGTCTTACAGTTCTTATTGTGAGGTCAGCAGGAGATGACGTTGCTTAAATATTTTTATTTATTTATGTATTTATTTAAAATGTTTGTATACCAACGTTCGTTATGCAAACATCACATCGGTTTCCATGTAACATAAAACTGGCCAACAGGGCTTTACATTGAAACTGATTAAAGAACTGGGGAGTGGTAAGAGGGGGGAAACATGAAGGGAAATTATTGTACAAGAAAATATAAGCTAGGTGAAATGATTATAAGCGTGGGAGCATGATTATATATAGGCAGTAAAATTATATACAGAAATTATATACAAGTAAATTTTTTACAATGAGGATGATTTGGGTAAGGGGTAGGGGGGAGGGGTTTGGGGAGGAGGAGTGTAGGTGTGAAGGGCAGGGGGTTCAGGTGTAGGCTCGTGCGAAAAGCCACGTCTTGAGGTTTTGTCTGAATTTTTTGGGGCAGGTTTCGTGGCGTAGAAAGGTGGGGATAGAGTTCCATAAGGAGGGTCCAGCTAGGGAGAGCGCACGTTGTTTGGTGGTTGTTAGGTGGTAGAGTTTGGGGGAAGGAGTGTGGATATTTGCTGTGTAGGGTGTTCTGGTGGGTCTGGAGAGGAGACGGATGTGTAGACTGTCAGAGAACCATAGCATGTCAGGGTTGTGAACGGCTTTGTGTATGAGGGTGAGGGTTTTAAACTGGATTCTGGCAGTGATGGGAAGCCAATGAAGTTGTTTGAGGACAGGTGTGATGTGTTCTTTTCTGCGGGAGCCGGTTAAAATACGTGCAGCTGCGTTTTGCAGTAGTTGGAGGGGGGGCAAGGCTGTTTTTCGGGAGACCTAGGAGCAACGAATTTGAGTAGTCTAGGGTATTTTTGCATGCTGAATTGGGGGTCGAGTGTGACACCTAGGTTCCTAACGGTTTGGGAGAAAGTGTGAGGGGTGGGGGGAGCATTGGTTGCAGGTGTAGGTAATGAATTGATGGACTGTGGGGATCTGATCATAAGTTCTGTTTTGGTGGGGTTTAGGGCTAGGTTGAGCTGAGTGAGGAGAGAGTTAATGGATGTAAGGGCGCTGTCCCATCTTTGTAGGGCATTGTTGATGGAATCGGAGATAGGTATAAGGATCTGTACGTCGTCTGCGTAGACGAAGTGTGGTAGACTGAGATTTGAAACTCCTACTGCTGCCCACCCAAAACACAGAGTTTGGGGGGAGGGTTGCATTGATCCTCCAGGCCACTACTGGAGTCCATCCTGTTGGCCAAGGAAAAGAAAAAGGCCTAATGGCTGCCAGCAGATCCCATCCTGCTGATGGCGGAAGAAAAGAGAGGACTGGCAACCACCAGTAGAGCCATCCCGCTGGCAGCTGAAGGAAACACAGAGGCCTGGTGGCTGTTAGTGGAGCCATCCCGCTGGCAGCTGAAGGAAACACAGAGGCCTGGTGGCTGTTAGTGGAGCCATCCCGCTGGCAGCTGAAGGAAACACAGAGGCCTGGTGGCTGTTAGTGGAGCCATCCCGCTGGCAGCTGAAGGAAAGAGGAGAGGCCTTGGTGGCTGTTAGTGGAGCCCATCCCGTTGGCAGCTGAAAGAAAGAGGAGAGGCCTGGTGGCTGTTAGTGGAGCCCATCTTGCTGGCAGCTGAAGGAAAGAGGAGAGGCCTTGGTGGCTGTTAGTGGAGCCCATCTTGCTGGCAGCTGAAGGAAAGAGGAGAGGCCCTGGTGGCTGTTAGTGGAGCCCATCCCGCTGGCAGCTGAAGGAAACACAGAGGCCCTGGTGGCTATTAGTGGATCCATCCCCCTGGCAGCTGAAGGAAAGAGGAGAGGCCTGGTGGCTGTTAGTGGAGCCCATCCCGCTGGCAGCTGAAGGAAAGAGGAGAAGCCTTGGTGGCTGTTAGTGGAGCCCATCCCGTTGGCAGCTGAAAGAAAGAGGAGAGGCCTGGTGGCTGTTAGTGGAGCCCATCTTGCTGGCAGCTGAAGGAAAGAGGAGAGGCCTTGGTGGCTGTTAGTGGAGCCCATCTTGCTGGCAGCTGAAGGAAAGAGGAGAGGCCCTGGTGGCTGTTAGTGGAGCCCATCCCGCTGGCAGCTGAAGGAAACACAGAGGCCCTGGTGGCTGTTAGTGGAGCCCATCTTGCTGGCAGCTGAAGGAAAGAGGAGAGGCCCTGGTGGCTATTAGTGGATCCATCCCCCTGGCAGCTGAAGGAAAGAGGAGAGGCCTGGTGGCTGTTAGTGGAGCCCATCCCGCTGGCAGCTGAAGGAAAGAGGAGAGGCCTGGTGGCTGTTAGTAGAGCCCATCTTGCTGGTGGCCGAAGAAAACACAGAGGCTCTGGTGGCTGTTAGTGGAGCCCATCCCGCTGGCAGCTGAAGGAAACACAGAGGCCCTGGTGGCGGTTAGTGGAGCCCATCTTGCTGGTGGCCGAAGAAGAGTCTCTGAACAGATGGAGGAGGCCCTCAGTGTGTGATTATGAGAGAGGGGGTGTGTGAACATGGAGAGAGCAGGTGTGTGTGAAAATGAGGCCAAGAGCAGGGGTGTGTGTGTCTGATTGAGGGGAAAGCAAGTGTGTAAGAGGAGCAAGTTTGAGAGCAAAAATCCTCTCTTGCTTTTGCATGACAATCTCAGGGTGCCTGGAAATCAAAAGCTGCCAGCTATGTAAGCAGGTGATAGGTTTTTTTTAATCCTTAATAGTTTTCCTTATTTGGTCTTTGTGTCAGCTGTATTGAAATATTTATTGGTGTCTGGAAATATTTTTATAAGTTGAATTATTGGATGTTAAAGTCATCAGCTGTTTTGCAATATTTGTTCTTTTTATTAGCCTGGTTTTACATTGATTTTTTTTTATGAGGAATGCAGATTCCTTTTTGTTGTTGCACTGCATACAGAGTCCGGCTTGTTCCCATTCCAGTTCAGTTTTAGTCTGCACGTTTCTATTTATACTTTAGGGTGTTAGGTGAAGGTCTGTCAATGCTCTGCACGTGTGACCGAGATGAGGTTATGCTACAAGCATGGAGGTTGTGTGTAGGGATCTCCAGCAGTCTGGTTTGTTCTGTTTTCCTAATTGGAGGTGTATTGGTGTTTTAGTGCCTTGTTACCTTTTCATTAGTAGGGTTGTTACTGTTTGAATACTGGCAATTAGTGCTGTTCTGGTAGGAGAGGTCTGCTATACTGTAATTGTATTTCATTTATTCATGGCTTTCTGAGGGCCAAGCCCACCCTCAGTACATATTACAATAGGCTTAAGACCATGTGGGATTTTTATTTTTTTTGCAGGGTTTTCTGTATAACCCCACCCATCATTGTTAGCAGGAATTTCCTGACCCATAGGCACATTACAAAAGCTTGTACAAAGATTTATGTAACTTCTATTACTGAGTCTCCATGGCATGCAAATGTATCTCATGCATATTCATTGTGGATATCCTGAAAACCTGACTGGCTGTTGGGCCCCCAGGACAGGGTTGGGAACCACTGCTATAAGGGATGATGACAATGTTCTAGTTCAGGAGTTGCCAACTCCAGTCCTCAAGAGCCACAAACAGGCCAGGGTTTCAGGATAGCCCCAATGAATATGCACGAGACAGATTTCCATACAATGGAGGGTAGTGCATGCAAATTTCTCTCATGCTTATTCATTAGGGATATCTTGAAAATCTGGTTTTCATAGAGTGTAGACAGATGGACTCTGGCCCAGTGGGTTTATGTTCCCTTTCCAGCAGATCAGAGCAAGCTAACATCACAGTATACATAACCCTGCAGTGACCCCAGCCTGCCAGTGTTCTCCATCTCCAGCAGAGGGTGGACGTGCATCTCCCTATGGGGATTGCTTTGAGCTTTTTGAAAGGAGAAGTTTGAAATTCTAAATTCAGGAAAAGAAAGCCCCGCTCTCCTGTGGTGATACCTAAAGGTCCCTCCTATATTTGAGAATTCCTGAGGCGATTTCCGTGGTCCCTCAGAGGTGTGCCTTGGTCCGGTAGCTGGGTTTCCCAGCTTGGACTTAGCTGTTAGCTTAGCTGAAAGGCAGCAGCTGCAGGAGGCCGAGCACAGCAGTGACAGCAGTTGCCCTCTCCCTCCGCAGCCGGAGACCATCTGAGCTGCAGTAAAGGTTTAAAAAAATTTTTTTAAAAAGTTTTCCCTAAATCAGAGACAGTTAGAGGAGTTTCAGAACTTCCTCCAGTCTCAGTTCCGAAGTTCGTTCCCGCTCCCATTAGGGTTGGGGAACTGGGCAGCCTGGAGGGTTGAGAGGCCCACACTTAGGCTTTTTTCTTGCATGCTGTGTGGTAGGCCGCAGCGGCCATTTGTGCCCGCTGTTGTGCATGTTCTGTGCATGTGTGTGCACTGTCGGCTCTGTGCACACATGCGCTTGTTTTTTGGGCACGCTTTCTACACGCACAAACGTTTTTACATGCTTAACTTGGCTCGTGCATGTGACTTACCGTGCTTTCTTCTAGAAGCCTTTTTTTGGGGCGTATTTCATTTTTGAGCGTGAGCCGTTCTGACGTACGTTTGCTGCAGCGATGGCACCAGTAAGTAAGAAGCCTAAATGTGTGCCAGTTTGTGTTGCCTGTCATATGAGGGCTTCTCAGCCTGAGCTGGCTTCTAACCTGTGTCAGCGCTGCTCAGACACTCAGGGAGAGTTGTCTTCCTCGGATTTTGCTAAGCCTGGATCCTCTCATTCTGATGATGGGTTCGTCATGGCCTTGAATGGGGGGATGCCAGATCTTGGTTCTCCTTTGACTGGATCCTCCACTGGTGAGGACCTTTTTATGGGATCAGCTACAGTAACTTCTGGGCTTGGCCTGGACCCTGCTGCTTTTTCTTGGATGGAATTTTTTTTTACAAGGATTAAAAGCCACCGGTTTCCCCCTCAGCCGGTGGCTCCTCCCTCTTCCAGTCCTATGCTCAAGCACCGGGACTCGCATCGGTTCCCTGCGGGTGTTTCTGACAGGAATCCGGATGGCACTGATGAGGTTGATGCTGATTCCCTGGAAGATGGAGAAAGCGTTTGTGTTTGAATCGGATGGGAATTTGAAGGTAAGTCTCTGACAGATCCAAGGAGGTCAGAAATTCCCCCAACTACACTGCAATTATTACAGTGTAAGGTTTCCATTTGAAAATGAATGCCCTTCCAGTGACGGTTGACCCTCTTGAGATCCAAATTGGGATGAAAGGAGCCTTCTTTCTTGGGTACAACAAAATAAATGGAATATCACCCCATACTTTCTTCAGACGTGGGCACCGGAAGCACAGCCCCTCAGTCTGAGAAGCCTTTGAAGCATAAAAATGCCACTGCCTGCTTCTTCTGTAGGGAGTGGCAAGGGCCCATAATATCACAAAAAGGATACAGAGAAGAAGCAAACGGACCAAAGTTTTGCAGTTCAAAAACACAGTTACTACCCCCAAACCAAATTAGCCTACTTCACTTTCAATGATATCCAGCATAGTTCTCTGCTTCAAAGGCAGGGGGAATGATGAAAAGATGATTTATATTCGGACAACAACCAACAAGGATTGAGTTGCACAGGCTGCATAAACATGCATGGGAGTAGCTTGCTATGGCAGCGGTTACTACCCCTAAACAATTAGCTAGATACTTCACTTAGATGCAGCTCCAGCACTGCTAACTACATCGATGGCGGGGGTGGAAGGGAAATAGAACAAAAAGTCACTTACAAGGGACAAGAGAAAAAGATAAATATGGGGGGGGGGGGGGGGGGGGGGGGAATGAAAGCTTGCTGGGCAGACTGGATGGACCGTTTGGTCTTCTGCCGTCATTTCTATGTTTCTATTATGGTGGTGGTAATGGCGGCCTTCTGAAAAGAATGAATCCTGGTGCACCCATATTTGGACGACTGGCTGATTTGAGCCAAGTCTCAGGAAGAGAGCCATCTGGTGACAGGAGCTTGGTTGGGTGGTGAACCTGACCAAGACCAATCTTCAATCATCCCAGTCATTGGAGTATCTAGGGGTCTGATTTGACACAGGACAGGACAGAGTTTTCCTACTGGACGTTGGATCCAGAGATTTATTGATTGATTTATTTATTTGATTGATTGATTGATTGATTGGCTTTTATATACCGGAGTTCATGCACTAGTGCATACCAATTCGGTTTACACAGAACAAGGAACAGAAAATTACATCAAACAGATTGAACAATTAAACAAATATACAATTACATCAATTACATTACATTGATGTAATTGTATTTTTTTGTACTTGAGATTGTACTTGAGATTGATGTCTCAAGTGCGACAGTTGATAAACACCATACGCCCGATGGTGAGGTCCTATCTACAGGTATTCGGCTTGATGACAGCTACCCTGGAAGTGGTGCTGTGGGCAAAGGCGCATGTGCGTCCTCTTTAGCTCTCTCTCTCTCTTTGGAACCCGCAGTCTCAGGATTATGCGGTTCGGCTCTACTTGCCGATGGAAATCTGCTGCCACCTCCAGTGGTGGTTGCAAGAGGATCATCTGAAAAACGGAGTTCCCTTGTCCTCTCCGGCATGGTTAGTACTCACGACAGATGCAAGTCTCCATGGCTGGGGGGCTCAGTGTCTGGAGTTAACGGCGTAGGGGTGCTGGAAGGCCGAAGAGTCTCTCTGGAAATCATTTGCCTGGAGGTCTGGGTGGTATGGCTGGCATGCTATCCGCAGCCTGTGTCTGAACTGCATCCAGCGGTTCGCGTGATGTTGGACAACGGTACAACAATGGCCTACATCAATCACTAGGGAGTGTCACAGGAAATAGACCAGCTGATGGAATGGGTGGAAGGTCATTTGCAGATTATCTCAGCCTCTCACATTGCAGGAAAAGACAACATAAGAGCAGATTTTTTCAGCAGGGAGAGTCTGGACCCAGGAGAGTGGGTGTTGTCAGCCAAGGCGTTTCAGATGATTGTGATTCGCTGGGGCCTTCCATTCCTAGACCTGCTGGAGATTTCTCGAAATGCGAAGGTTCCTCGCTTCTACAGTCACAGGAGAGATCCGTGGTCCCTGGGAATATACGCTGTCATACAGGTCTGGCCAGAAAACAGATTGTTTTATGCCTTTCCTCCGTGGCCCTTGCTGGGCAGAATAATTTGCAAGATCGAAGGCCACGGGGGGGCAAATACTCCTGGTGGTGCCGGACTGGCCCAGACATCCGTGGTGGAGGCCCCCTCCCCTTCGTCTGCCGCCGCACATGGATCTGCTTCAGCAGGGACTGGTTCTTCATGAGGATCCGACTCAATTCTGTCTTATGGTTTGATTTTTGAGAGAGCTTGCCCGATAAAGCGTGGTTATTCCTCTGCTGTGATTTCCACATTACTCCGCACTCACAAGTTCTCCACTTCCTTGACTTATTTGTGGACTTGGAGAGTGTGTGAGGCCTGCTGTGAGGAGTGGGGTGTTCTTCCTCATTCAGATAAGGTCCCTCTCATTCTGGATTTTTAGCGCAATGGATTGAATAAAGGCTTGGCCCTTAATTCCTTGAAGGTGCAGGTTGCGGCTCTTGCCTGTGTTAGAGGCCCGATGAATGGTGTGTCCTTGTCATCTCATCCTAATGTGGCCCTTTTTTTTTTTTTTTTAAAGGAAGTGAAACACCTTAGACCTTCCTTGAAGTTACCGGTTCCATTGTGGAATCTTAATTTGGTGTTGGATTTTTTGGTGGGCCCTATGTTCCGACAACTGAGTAACCTTTCCTTATGGTTGATGACTTTGAAGACTGTGTTCCTGGTGGCTATATGTTCTGCACATCGGATTTCTGAGCTGCAGGCCTTGCCTTTCTGGGAGCCTTTTCTTCAGATGACTCCAGGGGCGTTACAGCTGCGTATTGTTCCACCCTTCTTGCCCAAGGTATTCCCGGACTTTCATTTGACTCAGTCCATTTCCTTGCCATCCCTGGATAAGGTCAGGGATGCCGAGGAGTTTCGCCTTTTGTGCTCCTTGGATGTTAAGCGTCTTGTCATGTGGTATCTGGAGGTCTCTGAGTTTTTTCAAAAGACAGATTGCCTGTTTGTTCTCCATGGTGGGAGTAAGTCGGATGTTCTGGTTTCATGGGCCACCATAGCTCAGATTAAGGAGGTGGTCACAGCTGCGTTTGTGGATGCTGGAAAGCTGTTGCCTACTCAGATTAGGGCTTAGGCAGAGTCATAGATGGAGGTTAATCTTTTCTCTCCCGTCTATATCTGCCGAGCTATGCTGTGGTCCTCCTTACACACTTTTTCCAGGTTTTATCATCTGGACATGCAGGCCTGGGAGGATGCAGCCTTTGCATGTGCAACATTGACTGGACCGCGGGCAGCCTCCCACCCGGTTGGAGTAGCTTTGGTACGTCCCACTGATCCCGAGTCCATCTGTCTATATGCTAGGAAATGGAGAAATTACTTACCTGATAATTTTGTTTTCCTTAGTGTAGACAGAAGGACTCAGCTTCCCACCCTTGGCTGCACATGAGCGTGTCAATAGTCCTCCTGTGGGGCTCTGGGTCCCAAGGGATTACTGGTAAGTGTTCATCCAGCCCCTAGCTTGGGTACCTAGAATCTTTCGTGAGTTCAGTGTTTATAGTTGGTTGAGTACAGTTCTGGTTATCTATTTTTAATCATGTTTTTTGCTAGTCTATCCTCAGTTGCTTTTGAAGAGAATACGGACAGGCTGGGGTCATTGCAGGGCTATATATACTGTGACGTCAGCTTGCTCAGTCTCCATCTGCTGGCAGGGGAGCATAAACCCATTGGTCCTGAGTCCATCTATCTACATTAAGGAAAACAAAATTAACAGGTAAATAATTTCTCCATTGTGTGTGGCTCTCGAGGACTGGAGTTGGCCACCTCTGTTTGAGTTGTTCTGTCTCCATTTGCTGGTACAGGAGCATAACCCATGTGTCTTGACTGGTCTGGTGGAAAGGTAAGGAACATTTGCATATTGTCACTGCACAATGAAAATTAATTTGGGCTTAGAATAGTTGGTTTCTGGTGCTGATCTCAAACTGTAGATCCATAATAGCCAAAATGTCACAGATCCTGAAAGAATCAGCCACAATACACATCCCAGTTAATTATTTTTACCATTGCAAAGCTAATTAATATTATCAGAGTAATCCATTAGTCAAAAAGGAGGAAATCATTCAATCTAAGCAAAAGACAAAAACGTTTCATGTGATTTATGCAAAATTCTAATATGCCAATCAGCATAATTTCAGGCTTTAACAGCATTTTACCCACATACATTGAGTGTCTGAAAATCACCTTCAATGTTAGCTGCATGAAGATGCAGCATTCCCTGAGGAAAGCTCACACACACAGTTTGCATTTTCAAATCTCTGCACATTCATTTTGTGCAAATATCCACAGGCCAGTGGTGATTTTTTTGCAGAGCTGGATCAGCTACCCAGATTATTTTCATAGGAGCAGAGTACACAATAGCAGAAAAAGACTAACAAGGCCCATTGTCAGTGCAGTTGGAATTTGTACACAAATACACACACGCACCCCAGCATCGGCTTCCCCTCCCCATTCGTTTACCTGACCTCTCAACCTTTTTCTTACCACTGCCCTTCATATCTGTCCCCATCACATCCAAAGCTTGTTGCAGTGATGGCCTCCACAGCCTCTTCTTAATGAGCCTTTTCAGGCTGTGCTCCTTGCACGATCAATACATAAAGCAAGCCACCCCGTCCCTATGCCAATCCAGTCTGCCCATGATCACTGGAGGTCCCCCATGGAGGTCCCATACAGTGACACCATTGCTGTTTTGTAAGCACTTCTCCGGGCAGGTTACCCCAACACCTTCTTGGAAGCGCACTGCAGGCTCAGGATGAGGTTGACTGTAAGTCCAGCCACCTCCCTCCTCTGAAGCTCCTGGACAGCAGCCCATTCCTGCAATCATCTTTTTATTTTAAATCAGAGTATATATAAGAGCTCATATCTGGCACCTAGACAGGGGAAACAGCTCTAGGATATCTGGTGCTGGTTTCAAGCATCCATGCAGTCCCAATAAGAAATGCTAAACTGGGTCAGAACAAGGGTCCATCAAGCCCAGTATCCTGTTTCCAACAGTGGCCAAGTCACAAATACCCAAACATTAGACAGATGTCAGGCTACTATTCCTTATTGATTAATGGCAGCTTATGGGCTTCTCCTCCAGGAACTTATCCAGACATTTTATAAACCCAGTTAAACCAACTCCCGTAACCCCCTCCTCTGACAATGAATGCCAGAGCTTAACTGTGCATCGAGGGGTAGATTTACAAAGGTGCGGGCGATTCCCGCACGTTATAAAATTGTTGGGCTGCACGCGCGCAAGGGGGGATACATTTCATACCCTCTCCTCCCCAATCCCTAATTCCTACCATTTTCCTTTTCTTTTTTTCCCCCAACTTACTTCAGGGCCTGACCTGACGTAAGTAGCGAGCGCCGGCAGCTGGGATAGCGATCAGTGGTGCAGTCCTGGCCCGCCGCTTATGCTCGTACCGGCCTTTTTGAAAATAGGCTCGGTGCGTGCAAGACCAGGCCGTGCACGTAAAGGCCGGATTTTACGTGCGCGGCCTAATTAAAAAGTGAGTGAAAACGATTTTGATTTCTTTTAAATGTGCCCCATGCTAACAGTCCTCCTATTACCTGAGAGAGTAAATAACCGATTCACATTAAACTTTTCAAGACCTTCCATGGTTTTGTAGTCATATCCCCCCCCCTCAGTCACACCTGTGTACTTTTAACAATATTTTAAAATTACTTCTACAATTAACAAAATACACAACATCCTAGCCCCTCAATGTTTCGCAACCTTTTGAAGCCCAGGGCGCACCTACATAAAACCAAAATGTTGTGAGGCACAGCAAGGGGCACGCACTGCAGACATGGAGAGCACTCATTTGACCAAAAGAAGCCCCACCGGTCTCTCCCAAATGTTAAAACAAAACCAAGGGATGAACCGTTGAGGATGGAGCAGCTCGCTCTATGTACAAAGTATAGGATGAGGGAGGTTGGGGTGCTGGGGGGAGCCAGCTGAGTTATTCTGGCTGCCGCTCCACCACTACTGCTCCTCCCAAGCCCCTCATAGTAAGTCGCATCTCCCTCAGCACAGGGCTAGGACTCATGAGAAGGCGCAGAAGCGGAGGAGGCGGTGTTAAGCAACGCGTGCTGCATGGCCTGCATGTCGCCCATTCATTAACACGCCGCGAGGTGGCACACGCACGACCACACGGGCTTGCAGAAAGGTGCTCTTGCGCGTTTGTTTTGAGAGCCACTGCTAATGTGGCTTGGGTCTGAGCATCAGGCATCGATGACTTTTTCGGCTGCTTGAGAAACACTGCCCTAGCCATCATGTGTTAGAGATGAGCAAATCCATACAGAGAAGATCTTTTTATTCCATTGTTCACACAATCCATAGGATGGTAACTGATAATTTAAAAAAAAAGTCTGTTCACTTAGCTGTTGCCAATGCCATCTGTAGAGATTACGTTATATAAGCAATTTCTTGTTTATGGGGCCAGAGCAAAGATGAAGAGAAAACCCTACTCGGGTGTGAGGGGCAGAAGAGTCTTCAAAACTTGTAAAAGATTTGTTTATTTTCTGCTTCTCTCGCTTTTGAATGAAACATTCTGCTTTGATCCACCCGATGCCGTTTTGAAACCTTCATAGCAATTTCGTGGCTGGCCACAGCTTAATTGTGGTTTTTTTTTGAAGGAGAAGGTGCTGGGATGGGTTTGATGCATTGTGGTGGATGCAGGGTTCTGTTCTACAGCCACAGAATAGAAATCCAACATGTGCGCCCATTGTTGCGCTACCTTAATGGGTTTAGCAAAAATATTTACACTGATCTGATAGGAGGCAGCGTTTATTGCTTTATCTGACTTACTAGGGCTGAAGTTTTCAAAGCCTTTAACACAGATAAAGCCCATTTTTATAAACGTAACTGCCTGTACTAAAATAGCCCAGGGTTCAGTCAGTGAAAAGGAATATGCACAGCCCAGTTACGCCTGTCCCTTTTCCACAAACTGGGGAGAGAGAGGTGCCAAGTCCTAACTTACTTGCATAGTTTCTGATTTAAAAAATTACGGGGCAGATTTTAAAAGCCCTACGCACGCCGAGCCTATTTTGCATAGGCCTGGCAACGCGCGCAAGCCCCGGGACGTGTGTATGTCCCGGGGCTTGAAAAAAAGGAGCAGGGTGGGGGCGGTCAGGGGCAAGGGTGTGGCCAGAGGCCTCCGTAGGACCTCTAGGCCGGGGGATCGCGTGTCGGCACTTGGCCGGCACGTGCAACCTACCCCTGCCTGAGGGGGGTGAAGGGAACAGGGAAAGCCATCGGGGCTCCCCTAGGGCTTGGCGCGCGCAAGGTGCATAAGTGTGCACCCCCCCCGCACACGCTGACCCCGGATTTTATAACATGCGTGTGGCTGCGCGCACATGTTATAAAATTGGGCGTACATTTCTGTGTGCCGGGTTGCACGCACAAATCTGGTACTAAAATCTGCCCCTTTACATACAAGGTCACCACTTATCTTCTAATAAGAGGAAGGGTAAGTTTGAGTTATTCTGCGTGCACAGCAGGCTAATTAGGAAAGCAAACTTACGCACACACATTTGCTTTGAAAATTTGGGATACGGGCTGGGTGCAGAATTAGCTATAAAGTTACCCTCTAAAATCACTGCGCCGTAAAGAACAAGGACAGAGGTTTGCTGATAACGACGGACTGTAAGGTAGAGGAATGACGCAGAATTGGAAAGAGAAAGAAAACGTGACAGCTGCTCATGCAGAGAGAAGGAAACATTCAGAGAGGCGACAGAAAACGGACAGAAAGAACTGGGAAGGACAAGAACATTCAGATCTATGGCTTTACTGCTTTGGGCTTTTCTTGTAACGAGCTCTTCCGTGAGGTTGAGAACAGTAAATAAATATAAAATGGCAGAAAACAGGACACTGTGCTAGCATAAAGGAAAAGGCAAAAGCCAAGGCAGTGACACAGGTGGAATTGTAGCAGGAACTGAAAAGCAGGGAAGGAGAGACGATACAAAGAGTCGGAGAACGGAGGGAAACCAAAGGAATTATCTTGTACCAAAGCAGAGGACGGCAGGGCCTGAAATGCTCGCTGCCCTTGGAGGTGGTGACCGGCAGAACTAACAAGATTTGGGAAAAGACTTGCAAGTCCAGGAAGGCTATGGTGAAGGAGGAGGGGCGGGCACACAGTGGTGGTAACCGGTATTGGGCTGCCTATATGAATTTATAGGTGAACTTGTACAAAGAGAATAAGTCTCAGCTGGACAAAACGGATGGCCTTTTGGTTTTTATCTCCTGGTGTTTATTACAGCATGGGAGGAGTGGGGATGAGGAGGAAGAGTTTGAGCAAGGTCATCAGAAGAGGCAGGAGGCTGCCCAGGGGGGCACCGGGGTAGGGAGTGCCTGCGCGCATCATCAGAAGAGGACCCCGGCCGGCTGGCTGCCCCCGGCTTCTCCAACATCCAACCCCGACGAGCTCTGGTCTTCCTGGAGGCGAGGGGAGGCCGGAGAAACATTTGGGGTTGGTAGGCAGCCCTCTCCCCCCTGCTACCTCACGCCCCCCCATCCCAGGTGCTCTGCACCAGCTGCAGCTTTCCAGGTGAACGCAAGCAGGAACCTTTTGCTCTGTAGCTTGCAGCAAAGCCAGTGGGTAAAAAAGTAGCCACAGATTTCGTCCCAGTGTGGACGTCCTGAAATATGCCCCAACCTGGCTCCGGTGACACGACGCCTCAACTCTCCCACGCGGCTTCTGAAAACAGATCCTTACAAAAGAGACAAGAAAAAGACGCTTCCCTGTGTGTTACGAAACGCGTTGATGCCACATTGCACCTAACCTACCTGCACTCCAGAGCCAGGAAATGGACTTTACTAAACCTCTCAGCTGCTCAAGGGTCTGAATATCTCATCCGTGCTCTACTGGACTGGAATTTTAAAAGAACAAGACACATTGTCTAGTACAATACTTGGTTTTGTTTTACTGTACAGGTTTGTAAAGAAAAATAAAAATACAATCAAATGAAAGATTACAGTACAAGCTTTTTTTTTTATATATAATATATATATGTAAACTTCAGTATTAACAGCATCTTGTGACTTACAAAAATGAACTTCTTGCACCGGCTGTGCACTAACAACGCAATAAAATAACTTAATTCTGCTTAAATAAAGCGCAGGTCAGAACTGGAAAAAAAAATGCCCTAAAGATCAAAAAGGTGGTTTTGACCTTATAAAGTTACAAATCTAAATTTTTTTCCACATAAATTAAAAAAAAAACAAAAAAATTTTCACCTTTTATCATTTTTTTTTAAATGGATACTACAAAATTGATACCTGCTCAAAAAGGATAAACTAATTATAATGTACACAATGCTTGGCCTCTTAAGCTAGTTTTTCTGACTCACAATAAATTAATATAACTTAAAATGTTTACAGCTCATTTTGTGGCAAAATGTAATAGTGCACAAAACCAAAACAGTTAGTAGTATTGTCTGCAATTTCCACCAAACCCGCTCAGTTGTGTTGTTAAAGCAACACGGGCAAGTTAAATCGTTCTCTGGAGTACGACCTGAATGGACACACAGCTAGGACTTGCCATGGTGCTCCACCGTTTCATAAAAGCAATCTTCGTTCACCACAGACGTCAGGCTCTGAACACTGAATTCCCGCTCCAAGATGGCGTTAAAGTCTACACTGGTGCTGTCCGACTGACTGTCCATGGACTGGTGGTAGTCCTTCATCACCAGCAGAGCCCCCTTGTCCCGTTTTGTGCTGCTCGCTTTTCGTTTAATGGGACAGAAGTGTCCACGCACCAGTTTGGGATGCTCTTTCAGGCTGAAGGTGTCTCCTGCCTCCGTTTCAGTGGGCTTCTCCCGCCCCGTGTCACCTTCAGGGTTCTCGAAAATCTTCAGGCTCCGAAAATGCACTTCAATGTCTTCCGTGGGGCTGCCCTGCTTAGGGGCCTGGGGGTAGTCGTCGTCATCGCTGAGAATGTCGGACTCCTTCACCCCATTGTCTGGGAGATCCGAGTTACGTGTTTGCAAGTGCTGTGCCGGGAGGGTGGGTTTAAACTCCTGAATGCTCTCTGTGGTGTTGCAGCTACTGCTCTGGGTGCTGCTGCTCAGGCTGCACTCGTCTGAATCCAGGGCACTGCCTTTACCCAGATCAACGCTCCAGTCACTGCTGGGGGAGTGCTTCAGTAACTTCAAAGATCTGGTAGAAGCTGCAATATAAAGACAAAAAAAATAAAACAACACGCCATTCAGCTTTGTACTTCAGCACATCACGGTCACTGTGGCAAAACAAAATGGGGGAAGACTTGAAAATGGCATGGCTTGATTTCTCAAAGACCAGATGTAAAGTGGTCTATTAATAGCTTGGGGGAAGGACCTATCCAACTGTCAGATTTTTAACATTACCCTCCAAAGCCTCTGAACTCTGTTTTAGTAAAGACTACCCTACTCTCCCTCAGAAGTTGCAATCTTTTTTGATTCTCTGGTAAACTTTTCATAATGTTGTGATAACTCTAGGTGCGTTTCTCTGTGTAAGAAATTTAATATTGTCTCCCCCTCCCAAAAATACAAGTGTGAAACTACTTTTAATACTTTCTTGTGTGATAAAGACAAAAAAAAAAAAAGGATTTCAGCTGTCACTAACTGCACTACTATGGAAGGTTACACCCAACCACGTTAGAAAGAAAGAGCACAATAAAACTAGACCTTGTTTCTGTTTTTCTCTGCTTGTGGTTGCTCCTTCTAAATAGCATGAAAAGCACAGTGGGTGGAGAGTGCCTGGAGCAGAAATACCTACAGTTATAGAGCCCCCCTGGGAGCCCATTCACACGAACAGGGCTATCTACATACGGACAGATTTTTGCGGTGAAAAATTTAACTCCTAAACAAATGATAAAGATATTGTGGACCAGTACATTTTGTGCTTCTTCTGGCACTGTAAGCAGGACCAAATCTAAACCTGTTCCGTAAAACTTTTTTGGCTCAGCAGTTTCCTCCTCCTGCTTTTGGACTTTTCATTTGCCACTATCCAGGGGTTGTTTCCCTCATATTTTGGCTTCTTCTTCTGTCTAACTAAGTCATCTAGTCATCACAGCAACAGTCTCAGCGAGGGGCCACAGACTGCAGGGATAAGCCAATCCCCTAAAAAGGAGTATGTATCTGAACCAAACTCTGAGCAACACAAGATGGAAGTCCAGCATGTGATAGCCCCTGCAGTTTTAATGCCTGTGGGAACTATAGAAGGAGAAAAAAAGTTGCTATGACTTTTCATATTAATACATTTTGCTGGTACTGCTGGACACAAACTAGCTTAAGCTGTGGCCTTGCAAAATTTGTATCCAGCAATGTGGCTGAGTATTATTCGCCAGATGTCTTCTGACTCATGCCAGCATCTCTTGTGAGAATATGCATATTTGTTCCAGCTAAGATGAAGTCATATTGGGAGCCCACCAATCCTACGCCAATGGACTGTGGTAACATCCAGTCAATATTAACCTTTGGATCAGACACAATATGTATGAAGTCCAGAGAAGAAAGAAAAGGAATTTTGACTTATAGTTACCAGGCTGCACTACAGTGCCGCTCATGCAAAATCCACACCCGTGAAGCTAGCGTCAGACACTTTTCATGAAGCTCAACATAAGCTTTGAGACTGAGCTCCCAGCTCAGCCCAACCCTGCTTCATTTACGCTGGAGTACTTGCTGAGCTCACCCTTGCTTAAACTCTGGCAAATCAAGCCATCTTTGCTCCATCCCTTGCCCAAATATCCTCAGAGGTGTCCCCAAGTTCTGCATCTGGCTCCCTGAGATGGTGGTGTTTACCTCCCTGCCAGAGGACCAGCTGGCCACCCTCTGTGCTAAGTCAGGAGCCTGATTCTCCAGAAGGACACCTGAGTGCAATGGGCAGAGTCAGAGATGAGACCATCTTTATGTACTCCTAATCAGCTCAAAATAGCTAAGGTACCACGTTAAGCTGGGGTAATTTAAGTGGCATTGCATTTGGGAAGTGCAGGTTAACTTTGAGTTAAACACAGGGAGGGGTCCAGGTTTTAAAGTTAGCCAGGTATGTAACTTAATCAGATATAAAACTTATCTGGCTAACGTACAAGAGATATTCAGTGGCACGGCTGTGCCGCTGACTATCCACATAAAAGCCACTACTTAGCCAGATATAACTTGCACTGTGGCAGGTCTATGTTATCTGATTAACTTAACCGAATAAGAGAAAACCTCGCTATTTATCTGCGAAAGTTAACCACCCCAATCATCCTGCTATCACCTTAGCTAGATAAGCTCTACTTATCCAGTACCTAGTGCTGGACGCACTTGAAACATTGGCCTCTGGGGTTTTCATGACCTTTGTACAAAATTGCTTAAACCAAAAATCTTATTACTGTATAGAAGGCATTCTACAGTTTATGATATACAATAAATATCTCATTAGCTACCTCCCTTTTACCTTAACTTGTGAAGCATATTATCTGATTTTAATGTCAGGTAATCCAGAACTGCAGAATCCCTTACAGGAGAGTCTGGATTTTCAGTAACAGAAGTACACAAGGCTCTTCGGAGCACTCACTGTACTTTTTTACATCACAGAATTGTTAAACTATGAACCCCCTCCCCCCTCAATGTAATTAAAAAATGAAGCGTGAGAAATATTACGGCGCGGAGCTCTAGGCTCCTTGGATGATGAAGGGAGCTACATCAGAAACCTGAAAACACAAATCGTAACACACACACACACACGCACAATACCTCAAGGTGTTGAGCAAAACTACACCTACCCAATTTGGCTGAAAGTGGAATCCTGTTCCTTAGTGGGATCAGGCGGTCTTTGCAGGTCTTCTCACAGAGCAAGTCGCACTTTATATGACGCCGTAAATTCTCCCTTAAAATTGAGCGGATCACTTTAACGATGTTGGTCTTACTTTCGCTGTCACTGCAAGGTTTATGGAAATTAAAATCCAAGTTACGAGGAAGAATAGCTGGAGAGTCCCTAACCCTTTAGATCAGGTCCGCTGTATCCATTGCACACATCATGTTTATAGGATTTTCATGGTCTTTGCGATGGGGGCCGTCAGAGAATCTTCTCTTTGCCCCGACAGGCAGAGAATGGGGCAAGGTTAGGTTTGTGCCCTGAATAAATTCTAATGCAGAGAGGATCACTCCTAGAAGGGACATCTGAGCAAAGCACGTCAACATCCCTACAGTTCCTCCATCTTAGGTCTTGCAGTAGGAAACAAAACAGAATAAAAGGGGATTTTCATTATTTGGTTGGAGTTTTGTGGCCCAGAATCCAGCACGGCAGCTGTGATTGGCCGGCAGAGGCTTCAATGCCAGGAAGTGCGCTCCTGACCAGGTCTGCCCAGACCTGTCCTGCTGATCCTTTAGCCAGTCAGGGTTTCAGCGAATCCACAACGAATATGCACGGGATCAGACCCAGAGCTTGCAAAACATTTTTTATGCATCTTTACTGTGGATTATCCTGAAAACCCAACTGACAGTGGGTTCCCTGTAACAGGTTTGGGAAATCCTGGTGTAGGCTACTTGTTTTCTGCTATTGTCAATCTTTTACAAAATTTGCTAAATCAATTCATATTATTTATTCAGATTGAACTTAGATCTGGACTAAGCCGAAGTAATAATGTCAAAGCACTAGACTGCCAGAGCAATACATAATCTGTCCTAAATATTGAAAACATCTCTCTCGTTATGGAATATTCTCTGCTAGAATAAACTCTAAAAGATCTATGGGGTCATCTGGTAAAAGTATCCAGTGGCAGGTTTAAAACAAGAAGTAAAGGAAATACTTTCCCCATGACTGAATTAACCTGTGAAAGTCACTGCTACAGGATGCAGTGCGTATAACACAGTTCCATAAAGCTGCCTAATCCCTTTCTGAAGGCAGATTAATCTCGGGCTGTATAACCTAACAGCCAAGTACAACACATCCGTAAGTCATGACTGCTGGAAACTGGAAAGGGGGAGACAGGCAACTCTACACTGCCCTATTTCCAGGGGTATTAGGTACCCTAGGTGAACCTTACAGCCTCGGGCCTCCTCCTGCTCCACTACCCTCCCTCCCCGGACATTTATAATATAATTTTACATGGGAAAGGACATTCAGAGGTAAAACTATCACTTGCAACATACAGTATATAGATACAGACAGACCCCCAAACAAAGAATAAAGAGAACAACGGAAAAACAGAAATGTGCAGCCAAAGACTGAACTAGAAACTGTAACAAGCCAGACTCTGTACACAGTACAACAACGGAAAACAGAAATACCACCATTCCTTAGAAAAACAATAAAAATCTAATATTACAATCATTATAGTAAAACCATACTAATAAAAATATTTCAAAATAGCTGATGATTAGAACATCCAATATGTAAACATTTATGTACAAGTTTTTTTAGAATTCCCCAAGCCACAATAAAATATTTCAAAACAGCAGACATTAAATAATATGGAGAAAAAGATTCCTGCTCTCCATACCTGAGAACTTTTGATTTCCAGTCACCTAGATTAGTGGGGTGGGGCACACAAACCTTCTTGTTCTATGTTCCCACACTCACTCTCTCTCTCATGGTTGCTCTCTCACTCACACACACACACACACACATCTCCCTCATGTCCCCACACACACTGTGTGTGGGGACATCTCCCTCATGTCCTCCTTTTTCTCTTACACACACACACACACACACACACACACACACACACACACACGTGCTGTGTCATCTCTCATGTTCACACACACACAAGCTCACACTTCTCATGTTCTCTCTCTCATACAAACACACTCTCCTTTTTCGCTCACATACACACACACGCGATGTGTCATTTCTCTCTCTCATGTTCACACACACAAACACACTTGTGTCTGCACAGAATCCTGACACCTCTTTTCTCTCTCCTCTCCCATTTGAGGGGCAGATGATGCTACTCCTCCTTTGCCTCAAATGTATGCCGACACTGCTATTCTTCTCTTCAGCTGTGCAGGCCCAGCCATAACTGCTCCTGCACTTTTGATCCTCCACAGTTGCAGACACTGCTCTTCCTTTCTTCCGCTGCACCAACCCAGCCCAAACTGCTCGTGTTCCTTTGCCCCGCACATCTGCTTTTCTTCAGCTGCATGGGCCCAGCCAACAGTGCTCCTGCTCTTTCAGGAGGCAGGTCCCAAGGGCCTGCAGACACTGCTCTTCTGCCACTTCAGCCACTTCAGGTCTGGTCTTTTTTCTGGTTCGGGGGGGCCAATATTGAATCCTTCTGGGTACCATTTCCTCTTCTGGTCCACATGGGCAGGAAGAGGAGGCTCAGTCCCCACTGTCCTGGTCTCTGAAGACTAATCTGAGCAAGGCTGATGAAAGTATTAGGTGGCTGCCCCCAAACCTAAGGTGCTGTAGATGGCCAACTAGTTCGCCTCGAGCTTCCAGGGGCCCTGCCTTTTTCTTATGCACTCCCTTTATCTACTATTTGTTGCAATAAATTTGCTTTAAACAAGTTTTTGCCATGGATATGGAAGTTGCAGAGCTCCGCACAGTTTGCAATTTCCTTTCAATACAGATTTTGACCTCTGGATGGCCCAATACCCACCTATTTGAATTAATGTATTTAGACAGGACCTATTTTTCAATTTTCCTGCTTGGGTTATGAAAGTGTTCAGGAATCTTTGTTTTATTAATCATAATGTAAATACACTAAGAAAGCCTTTTTTATGGATCCAGAGATATTTTTTTAAATCACGATTTTTCTTTCATAGTAAGTACAGACTAGAAAACCCTTGCATGCCATGAAAGATGACAAAAAATAGAAGTATGCAGAAATATATATGTCAATGAACAACAAACCATCTACTTTATCATTCATTTCTGATCAATTCAAATAAAACCACCTGCTGCACAGCTGAAAAATGGTCTCTGGTCGTCCCTCTATTTCTGACTTTGTATGAATCAACTCCCAAATGCAGTTATTTTCAGTTCCTGGAAAAGGGAAAAAGATATACATTTCTAGTTTTTGTAATTAACTAACATGCTCACCCTTGCCTGAAACCTCAAACCACTACTGATTCTGCACATCACCTTCCTCTAATATTCAATTCTGGACAATTAATATTCACTTCCCATTCTAGTTACACATGGCCATGACCCCCAATATTAAATTTAGATTCGTTTTCCATTGTGTTCACAACAGTGGAATGAATTCCACCATTCTTAGACCATTCACATATAAAACCTTCAACTCCTGTAAATATTCAGTTAGGGTTGATCTGTCCTTACTCCTTGATCTATATATGCTGAGAAACTTCTCCAAGATTAATTACAATGCCTTGCAAAAGTCTTCATACCCTTGTACATTTTTTCACAAATTACAAAACAAAATGCATTAAAGTAAGAGTTTGTTTCACTGATCACACCATTTTTACTGAGCTTAGAGATAAGATAGGTCTGTTCTACGCCGTCAGATGACATCACCCACGCGTCATGGCTAATTCAGCCCTGCTTGTTGATGGAAAACGCTTGTTTTTCTTGGTTGTTATGGTATAATTTGTTTTATTGTGTTGTAATCCACCTTGAAAAGGCAGAATTTAATTTTTTATTATGTTAAATATGTTTTCCCCCTAGGTCTATGGCAGAGTGGAACAAGTTTTTCCACCAGGATCTGTCGTGCTTTGACCTATTCATCTCTCCCGCCATCTTCACCAGCCTAAGTGTCCCCTGCTGTTGCAAAGCATCCTCACATAATGCTGCCACCACCATGGTGTGATCAGAGGGATGGGCTGTGCATGTTTCATGCCACCAGGCCAAGAAGTGCCACATAAACACCTTCTCCCACGTGCATGCAGTGTCCCTTAAGTCACATTATAAAGCTTCCTACAGGCCACGATTGTGGAGTAATCCTGAAATCGTTTCTCCAGTCTCAGCCAGAAATCTGCAGAGTGCTTTCCACATCTCCTTGTTTGGCATGTTTTGTTGTTTGCTTCAATTACTGTGATTGGGCATAGGTGGGCTCTGTTTAAACTTACAGACCTTGTTAAGGCAATATTTTTTTTAACTGGAGCTAATTTGGGTTTGATATGACAAAGGGTGTGAGTCTTATGCAATGGAGAATTTTTGTTGTTGTTTTTATTCTAAATTACTTTTGCAATATTCAGCAACAAAATATCTCCCAAATGGGAATTATTATGACAGGAATAACTCAAACGCAGGTTCTCCCAAATCCTTCTAGTATAAATATACTCTAAAGTGACTCTGCTACAGCAGTGAATGCACACACACCGCCAACATAAAATCAAGGTTCAAGGAAGTGCGTTTATCGGGTTAATGTAGGAAAGCTTAAATGAAAAACCCCATCACCTGCTGTATTCCCCAGCCGGACCTGAAGAGCTGACAGAGGAATCAACCAACAGAACTTAAATGGATCCATATCGCCATGGACATGCGCAGATCGGGAATTTGCAGGCTACGAAGGAAAGCAGACACCGAAACATTATTGCATTCAGTACGACCAGAGAGCACCTGGAGAAACCAAAGTGAAAGGTTCTCACACGGCCAAGTCTTGGCCCGTTTCCCCTCCCCCACACAAGGTGCTCCTGCTCACCTACACCTTTACCTTTGCATTTTATCAGCAATGCACACTGAAGGGTTCATTCTCTTCCCCAAACCCCTTCCCCCCCCTCCCCCACCTCTTCATAATTATTTGACTCGAGGATCAGAAGGGACAGAAACAACAGGGATGCGTTGTATGATGCACTGCATGGGTTTGGAGGGAGCAGGGCATTAAGCTATGAAAAAGCACAGCTTTCATGCTGCAATACTGATCTCTGAAAAGGACTGGACAAGAACCAGAGGTGAGGGTTTTTCCCCTTCGCTACACATTTTAACATCATAAGCACTACACATTTTCCCAAATGCACTGGAGCAAGAGAACAGCGAAGCTGTGCAATGAAACATCACAACTCAGCACGGTCCATAACATTTACAGAAAGCCCCTCCATCTTCCTACAATGCTGAAATCACAAGTCAAAGCCAGAGAAATGCTTTGCAGAACCTTTTAAACCCAAACAGGTAGTTCTTGTCCCTAAATGTGACCCATCAATATTTCACATTAACTCCACTGCGATCCAGTGCATGAAAGTTACCATTTAGATTGCACGGATACCCGATCACTGGAGCTCTCCATGTCTGCCCCCGTCCATTATATCCCAAGTTGGCTACTATTCTGTGCTTTTGGATCACTAACATGCCTTTTGCTAAAAGCAAAAAGAAAACCTGCATTCCCCACACTTCTGATTACCCCTGCCTTATTCTCCTGCACGTATTGAGTTTTATTACTGCACTAATTCCTGACAAGAAAGCACAGCCTGGCTTCTCCCACTATGAAGAGATGCAGGGCCGGCGGAAGCACTAGGCGAACTAGGCGATCGCCTAGGGCGCTGAGCATTAGGGGGCGCCGAGCTGCTGATGGCCAATGGCCGCCGGTGGACGTCATCCAAATGGCGGTGAACTACTGCTATGCTGTGTGCCGGATACACACAGCAAGAAGATCGGCAGGACCGTGGTACAGTCGCGTCTAAACATGCTGGTGCTCCTCCTCCTTCCTGCCTGCGCGGCCCCGGAAGAAAAATGTTGCCGGAGCCGCGCGGGCAGGAAGGAGGAGGAACATCAGCCAATGCAGGAACTTCTCCTCCTTCCTGCCCGCGCGGCCCCGGAAGAAAAATGTTGCCGGAGCCGCGCGGGCAGGAAAGAGGAGGAGCATCAGCCGCGTGCAGAAGAGGATCAGCGCGGCTCGAGAAGACCGGGGCCGCTGCAGAGCCCATCCTGCAGTGGCCCGAGAAGAGGAGGCCCAGAGGTGAGAGAGAGACTGAGGGTTTGTACAGTGTGTATGTGTGCGTGTATGAGATGAGTTGAGAGACTGTGTGTGAGTGAAGACCTGAATGTTTGCAGAGACAGCATGGGAGAGCCTCTGTGTGTGTGAGAGACAGCATGTGATAGTGAGAGCCTGTGCTTGAGCAAGACAGCATGTAGGAGTGAGAGAGAGCCTGTGTGTGTGTGTGAGTCAGCATGTGACAGTGAGAGCCTGTGTGTAGGAATGATTGTATGAGAGTGAGCATGTGACAGTGAGAGCCTGTGCTTGAGCAAGACAGCATGTAGGAGTGAGAGAGAGCCTGTGTGTGTGTGTGAGTCAGCATGTGACAGTGAGAGCCTGTGTGTAGGAATGATTGTATGAGAGAGAGCATGTGCCAGTGAGAACCTGTGCTTGAGCAAGACAGCATTTGGGAATGAGAGTTAGACAGGATGTGCAAGAGAGAGACTGTGTATAAATGATTGTATGAGGGACAGCATGTGAGAAGGTGGAAAAAAAAAAAAGCCTGTGACCAACCGATTAGAAAACTAAGATCAGACAGCAAATGTAAAAAGAAATAAATTACTTTTTACTGATTGGAACATGTAATCTTTGGTAATGTGCAAGAGTAGCACTTTCTCTATGCGGATCTCACAATGTACGAGATCAGCATGGAGGAAGTGGAAGCCCATGGGGCCTGCACAGAGGAGGCAGCAGAATGGGCTTCAGTGCCAATAGCAGCAATCAGCACCTCCGCAATAGCCATACAGCGGCAGTGACAGTGGCAGCAGAGGGATGAGAGAGGCTCTGAGGTTGCTGGCAAAAGAAAGAGAGGGGGTCTCTGCCTTTAGTGTGTGCATGTGTATGAATGGGAGTCTTCCTGGCGGTGTATGTGTGTGAATGCATGGGTGCCTGCCTGAGGGTGTGTCTGTGAATGAGAATGTATGGGTGTCTTCCTGGGGTTTGTATGTGTGAGAATAGGTGCCTGCTTGTTTGTGGTGTATGTGTGTGTGTGTGAGAATGAATGTGTGCATGCCTGGGGGGTGGGGAGGGAGTGGTGTGAAAATGAATGGGAGCCTGCCTGGGGTTCAGTGTGAGAATGACTAGGAGCTTGTCTGTGTGTGTGTGTGTCTGTGTGAGAACGAGTGGGAGCTTGCCTGGGAGTGTGTGTTTGTGTGTATGTGAGGGAGCCAGTGAGAGTGAGAGCATGAGTGTGTATGAGAAAATCCAGGGGAGTAAGAGTTTGTGTGGGGGTGTGTGTGGAGGGGGAGAGAGTGCCTTAGAGCCTGAGTGTGTCAGTGTCTGTGAGAGCGAGAGGTTATGGTGGGTATAAGAGCATGAATGTGTATGTATGTGACAGTGTATGTGTGAGAGAGAATGGACATGTGAGTATGTGTGAGAGAGAGAGGATAACCTCCTAATCCTTGACAATATCAGGGTGACTGGAAATCAAGAGCTCCTACGTATGGACAGCAGGGGCTTTTTAAAATCCTTATTAGTTTTAATTATTGGGTGTTATTTGATATATGTACTGTTTTGAAATATTTTATTGGTGTTTGGGAAATTGTAAAAAATGTATATGATTTTAATTAATAGAAATTCTATTTATCAGTAGTTTTAAAATATTCTTTTATTAGTATGGTTTTACTATTATAACTGATGCTTTATGTTTCTTGATTTTATTTGTTTTATGAGGAATGGTGGTTCTGTTTTTCCATTGTTAATACACAGAATCTGGCTTCTTGGGGTTTCCATTTCAGTTTTTTCTAATTTGTGCTCCTTTATTCTGTATTTGGTGAGGGTCTGTCTCTGCTCTGTGTGTGTGACCATGATGAGAGATTCTGCTATCATATAGTGTCTGTATAGAGATCTATAGCAATCGGGTTTGTTTTGTTTCCTCAGTAGGTGGTGTATTGGTATTCTAGGACCCAGTGTAATATTTACCCTTGCTTATTCACAGGTAGGGTTATTGTTGTTTGAGTCCTTGGTGTTATTACTGTTATGTTATGATGGGATTGCAGTATAGATTTTGGCTGTCTCTTTTGTGATGCTTTATGTTAGTTCACAATGTGCCTGGCAGTGGAAGGTGTTTGTGCTGCTGTTGCTGTGAGGTGACACCAGAATTTGAAAATATCTTTTAGTATGATGAGCTGTAAGGGAAACATCCAAGCTCCATTGTTTGGGGGAATTTCAGTGGATGCACAGAGATACAGAACTGGAGGTGCAGGATTTGTATTGACATTCTGTCCCTTCCTATATATTCCAGACTTCACTCTCATAATCCATATAGAATTAGTTGAATGAGGCTATCAAATAATTTTATAGTAGTTTTACTAGAAGTGTGAAACTGGCCAGCTTTTTAAAATTATGCAGAGGACCCTTTGGACTTTTTTTAACAACACTTTTTTTTATAACCAATTTTAAAGCAGGATCCATGCTACAGAGGTGGGTGTGATGAAGAAATGTCATTTTAGCTCCCCCCCCCCACCCAAAACAAATTCTTCTGTCTAGAGATGCCACTGATTTTCTGTGGCACACAAATGCATTGGCCCCTGGGCGCCGGAGACCCTTGGTGCGCCACTGGGTGCGAGCCATATGGGGCCGCAAGTGGTGGCAAAGAGGAGTGGAGATTTGGCAGGCCGCAAGCAGTGCCCAATCTGCTCGCGACCCAGAAAACCCCAGTCAGCGGGCGTGATTGAGAATGAGGTAGGAGTCGGGGCCGAGACCGGGGGGGGGGGGGCGCAAGGAAGAAGGCTCGCCTAGGGCGCCAAATCCCCTTGCACCGGCCCTGAAGAGATGCTTTCCACTTTGCTATCTACGCCTTGCAGTCTTCACTTCAATTCAGTTTTTAGTGAGTCTAAAGCAATCTTACTTCTTTTTCTTTCTGCTCTGCAGCTGGGAGACCCGTACCCTCTTCTCCCTGTCTCGTTCTCTCTTTCAAAACTGAATTTTTCATTTCAGAATTCAAAGAAAGAAGCCTAGCGACAGAGGAGGCTAACCCGGCAGCCGTTTGGAGGGCTTGCCTTAATAGGTTTGTTTAGTTTTCAATGCTTTATAAAAGCAATTAATTATGAAAGCTTTAGGAGTGAAAGAATGGTTTGGATTATCGAGCCAGAGGGGAAAATTATCACAATAAGCTGGAGTCGAGTGCCTGGCAGGGCACTGCCACTTTGCAAATCTTTTGCAGGCAGAATTGCTTACACCGGCCCATGCAGCGCAATCCAAACTCTGGCATCTAATTTCTAGAGAATGAGCTAGGTGTTTGCAATAAAGGCCTGTGCTAGCCCCCAACTGTACGACAGCGCAAGTGCCACACATGAAAGGAAGGGCAGGCAGCCACAAAAATCAAGGACTCCAGAGTGCAATACAAAATGTGATCAATACGTCTACATGTCGGTCGGAAAGCAGAATGTAAATCCAAGAATATGTGATAAACCTCGGATTTTCACTGCATTGCTGCATGCCCTAGCTCTTCAGATTCCTGCTTTTAGGATTTCCGGTGGGTAGGCCCATTGGAGCGGAAGCACCCAGCTGCTTCTGTTATAAATTCTTACTGCTAAACATGACCGGCCCTTTAAAAAACTCACACATATATAAGGTGCAGTCATGCCTTAGTTTCATCCTTACATGGAAAAAGTTTTATAGAATATTTTTTAAGCCACAACCTAAATTTGTAGCTCATTTATACATATTTCTCTTTAAAAAGCCCTCATGTGTTTATGCTGCCAACAGAAGGAGACACCATGGTTATCCTCCCCTGCTGTAACACTTTCAGCTACTCTCACGCATGTATAACCCTCACTCACAGTACATTTACCACAATGTAAAACCTCTATGCACTCCAGGTTGCTATTAGAGATTGCAGAGTATCCATAATCAAAAATATCTCTACTTGCCTGTTTCTTTTTCAGCTTGCAGGTTTCCTTGTGTACCAGTATTACTGCTCTCTTAAACACTGTTAAAGAAAACACCACACATTAATGCTCAAGTAAGCAGCAGCAAAACACAATATGAATACTCAGAGTCCACAGCTTGTGGCACCCATGGGAGAGAACATTCTGGTGCAGTGCTGGGGGCATCACAACTTGTCAAAGTTATTTTCAGTGTAAATCAGCAAAGGGATTTTGTAGTACTAACTTGCTATCGAAGCACAAAATATATTGCAGGGGACGAGATCAATAACCCTAAATCCTGTGGGAGTATTGAGAAGGAAATTTTGTTGGTAGCTGAAGATGATCAGTGAATACTGCATTGAGAAATTTTAGGACTAAAACTTGGGGGAGGGCGAAGTGGAATAGTGGGGTATATCCTTTAGTGTAGTGAACCTGAAATAAAAAGCTGGCATGATAGGTAATTCTATTGTCTGTCTTTCCCTCCCTCTCACCAACCCCAACTCCTACCCATCCCTAGCTCATTCTTTGATTTATGGGTAAGAGACACTCTCACATTAAGTATCAATCACAGTTTTATCTATAACACAGGATTACCCCAGCCCTTATCAAGAGTTTAATTATCCCCCTGCAGGTCACTACCAGATTAATAGGGAATATACCACATACATTTAAAGGCCTCTAATTTACTCATCCCTACTCCCTTAGCAACCTAAACTTAACTAAGAATGCAACAATATTAAGATGAAGGCAGCAGTCCAGCAGCAAGATGGGGGGGCCTTCCAGTCTTTTGTACCGAGTGTTGGTGAGAAGTTGCATGCATTCAGCTGGTGCACAGAACTCCTGACTTTCAGAGAATGATTTTCATTTTTAGTGTGGCAGACCTGGAGGAGTTGAGGCAGAGAGAGGAAACCTTCAGGGATATAGTAGCCATTCCCAACTCCAGTCTGGTAGCCTCGGTGCTGCCTTGGAGGAAGGTCACCTGGTCAGACAGCATCACCCTGATGTAGAAGGACCTGCTCTCCAGGTGATGCATTATCCTTTCACACAGAGAATCAGTCTCCCAGGGCTGGTGCCCAGGGGGGAAGGGTTAGGTCAGCCATCATATTTGGTGATTCGATTATTAGGAATGTAGATAGCCATGTGGTTGGTGGATGTGAAGATTGCATCGTAACTTGCCTACCTGGTGCGAAGGTGGTAAACCTCACGTGTCACATAGATAGGATTTTAGATGGTGCTAGGGAGGAGCCAGCTAACGTGGTATATGTGGGCACCAAAGACATAGCACGGTATGGGAGGGAGGTTCTGGAAGTCAAATTTAGGCTTTCAGATACAAAGTTGAAATCCAGAAACCACAGGTTAACATGCTCTGAAATGCTCCTTGTTCCATGCACCGGCATCCAGAGTCAGGCAGAGCTCTGGAGTCACAAAGCGTGGATGAGACAATAGTGCAAGGAAGAGGGATTCAGTTTTGTAAGGAACTGGGCAACCTCTTGGGGACAGAGGAGTCTCTTCTGAAAGGACGGGCTCCACCCTAACCAGGGTGGAACAAGGCTGCTAGTGCTAACCTTTAAAAAGGAGACAGAGCAGATTTTATACGTGAACAAGGGGAAAAGCCGATAGTCGCTCAGCAGCGCATGGTTCAGATGGTGGTATATTCAAAAGATACCAATAAAACAGGAGAGATAGGCCATCCTAAAAGAGAGCTTGCAATAAAAGCAAAAGTAATTCATGTGCCTATAAGTAGAGAATCACTTGAATTAAAAGATTCCAAATTATCCCTGTCAGCTGATAAGCAGGTTGTTAATACAACAAAAAGCATAATTTGAAATATTTATTTATTTATTTTATTTGTATCTGTATGCCAATGCCAGAATATCTGTATGCCAATGCCAGAAGTCTACAAATTAAATGAGAGAGTTAGAGTGTATAGCAGTGAATGAACAGGTAGTAGACCTAATTGGCATATCTGAGTCCTGGTGGAAGGACATAACCAATGGGACAGTGCTATACCAGGGTACAAATTATATTGCAGTAATAGGATGGATCAACTTGATGGGAGTGAGGGTGACACTTTATGTTCAAGATGGCAGATAGTCCAACAGGATAAAGATCTTGAATTTAACTAAATGCACAGTAGAATCTTTATGGACAAAACTCCCACGTGTATTGGGGAAGAGTATAGCAATAAGAATATGCTACCATCCACCTGGTCAAAATGATCAGACAAGACGATGAAAGGCTAAGAGAAATTAGGGAAGCTAACAAATTTGGCAGCGCAGTAATAATGGGAGATTTCAATGTAACCTCAGGACATGCTAGAGAGGTAAAGTTCCTGGATGGAATATATTACTGCTTCTTGGAGCCACTGGTTAGGAACAGACGAGAGAGGGAGCTGTTTTGTATCTAATTCTTAGTGGAACACAGGATTTGGTGCAAGGGGTAACAATGGTGGGGCCATCCGGCACTAGTGATCATAACATGAGCAAATTAGTCTTACTTACCTGAAGGGGGACAATAAGTCAGTCTATGGCCCTAGCACTAAATTTTCGAAAGGCAGCAAAAGTAGGGATTGAAGAAGGATCGCCAACTATTGGCAATGAGATAGATAGCACTCCATTTATGGAAAAGAGGGTTTGTGCATAACAAGCAGAGCTGAAAGTAGCCAAAATGAGGTACAGTTAACGATTTTAAGGGGTCTCAAAGAGGTTCTGGCAGGTCTGCCGAAGGATTTCTTCAATATTTGTATTTATTTACATTTATAGATTAGAGATCTTCGGAGATGAGAGTGGAACCAAAACTGGCAGATATTGCCCCTTTTCATTAAAGATGTTAACAGAAAGGAAGTTGGAAATCATAGGCTGGTTAGTCTTACTGAGGTGGCGGGAAAACACAGAGACCACTGAGGAAAGGAGAGTGAAGTACCCACAGCAAACTGCAGGACCCAAGGTAGTAAAGTTACCAGAGGGATGGAATGTCCAACAAATCTGATCAATTTCTTTGATGGGGTAGCCAGAGAATTAGATCAAGGATGTACACTGAATGCTGTTTACTTGGATTTCAGGGAAGCAGCTTAGGGTGAGTCCTAAGGTGGTGAACTGGATTACAAACTGCTTTAGTGATAAACAGATCAGCCGTCAATGAAAATCATCCTGAAAAATGAAGGGTGGCTAGTGGAGTACCTCGTAAATCTGTCCTGGGGCAGGGTTAAAAAGGGGGGAAAAAGGACAATGGCAAAACAACCCTGAGGGAACAGACAGAATTAGAAGTGATCTAGGAAAGCTTGCAATGTGTGAAAACAAATGCCGACATCCAAGGCAGCAGTCCACGATAAGGGTGAGATACTGGGGTTCAATCACCAGGAGACAGACCTCGGCGTGATCGCATCTGATGATTTCAAGGTAGCAAAAGTATGCGATAAGGTGGTGGCCAGAACCAGAGGGCTGCTAGAGTGCATAGGGAAAGCCATAACTAGCAGAAAAGTAACAAAGGAGGGGGAGACGGTGCCTCTGTACAGGGCATTCATGGATTCTCATCTAGATTATCGTGCCCAATTCTGAAGGCTGCACCTCTGACCAGATATGGACAGGCTGGAGGCAGCCCATAGAGAGGAGAGAAGAGGAGAGCGGGGATATGACAAAAACTCTCAAATGCATCAAAAGGTATAAATCCAGCAAAGAACGATCTACAGCAAGAGGTGCTAGGAGGAGATGGCCCTGGGTCTACACCACTACAACAAACGATTTCTTCACGGAAAAGATGATGGGTGCATGAAATGCTCTCCAAGTGGGTGTGAAAGAGACAAAAATAGTAAGAGAATTCCAGAAAGCAGTGGATGAGCAGAAGATCCATGAGGGAAAAGTCAGAGATGAACTGGGAACTATGGAACTGAACCGACCAGATGAGCCTAACTGTCATCTGCCAACATATCTTAAGGAATTCCTTGCATTTCATGCTCTGTGACAACAAGAGAACATCACCTTTGTGCACAGTGATGGTTAGTAGAGAAATGAAAATAGGATTCCAGAGGATGCTCCTGCCTCATGACCATAACGTTCTTGAGATATGTCACTGGCAAAGGTCTAGCAGTGGAGGAATGATGGCCAACGTAAGGGGTTAGGAGCCAAATTTTCCCTCTCTCCAATACATCAGCCCACTTCATCTCAATCCTTCAGCATACCATGGTCAAACAATACATTTTCAGGAACCTCTTTCTGGGATCTCCACCATTTGCTTGTTGCAGGAGTCACATGCCGAGCAATCTTTACATTTTGAAATGAAACCTACCAAAAACTGTAAGCTCCAGGTCTTTTCTTACTTTCCCTAGGGACGGGAAAGAATTCAACCAGGATACTGTAGAGTACATCATAAGTTCTCCCATGGAAAGCTCTGTAACCTGTACCACACAGGAAGGAATGGAAATACAAGTAATATCCCTTTTATGCTTTACTAAAGGATCATTTTAAACTTAATGCACTCGGCCATATAGTAAGAAAGAAAAAGGACAATACTGCTGCTAAAGATTGTGCTCACTTTTGTGAAATTCTCTTATTAGATTAAACTGCTACTACAGCAGAGCACTATTTATTCAGAACCTCATTATCCATGATCTGTCTGAACAATCCTTAGATTATTTGAAATCTGGGTAGCTCCATGTGTTCTGATATCTGGAAAAACTTCTAATATCCAAAAATTAGTTGACTTCATAGAATCTATTATCCAGAAAAATTCCCTGTATCTGGAATTTTTAATTTAAGGCTCATTATACAGTAAAATCCATTATCCAAAATGGCTCTGATCCTGACCATTCTAGGTAAACTGTGTTCTACTGCCCCACAATACATAAACCTCTATTCAGCATGCGGTGATGTGACAGCAGCTTAAAAGTAAGGACTTGCAGCCAAAAATGGCTGCCTGGACTATAAAACAAAAAAATAGAACTGTCATTAAAAAAAAAAGAGTTTTAAATGATTTTCTGAGGTGTAGCTTCCCAGGAAAAAAATGTCAAAAACCTGCCTTTTCTGTTCCTTTGCTTAATAGAGACAATGGTGGAAAGACACTGCATTTATCACAATTCAGGAAAAAAAAAAAGCAGAGTCTAGAAAATAGAAAATTTGGTACATCTGACTCACAAATGCCCAAGGCTGCAAGAGGCACAGAGTTAAACTGAATGAAGACAGGGGCCAGGCATGCGAGAAGTTAGGAAACAGTGTTTATTACTCTCTCCGGGGGGGGACTGATCAATACTTCCTGTTAACTTCTGGAGTACCTGCTCTTATCCTTTTAGTTTGCGGCTTACAAAACAACACTGTTAATGTGAGCAATGTTCCCTCACCTCCTCCATCATTGTTTTAGGGGAGTGCTATACAAGACATAAAGATTGCCAGACCACACAAGTCAAAGTGCTCTCCCCAGGCCACCACTGCCCCTGCATTGCCCGACATTCCTTTAAGTGGATAAACTGGAAATGTGGCTCTGTCTACTTGAAATTAAAGAGAGGATGCAAACCATATCAGGAGCTTTCTGTAAAAAGTCCTACATTTATAAAATGTACAGCTTAAATGGGACTTAAACATCTGATGCAACATTCAAAGAATGCAGTCAGAGGGTTATCGTCGTTAGTATGTGAGCGTCCAAGATTACCTGGATCCTTTCCTTCTCTCTCTGACATGCATTTCAATTATTTTTATGGCATCGCGTCACCTCTCTCTAGGATGATTCATACAGCTCCTAGAATCACTGGGTATTACTCGTTAAGCAAAGCGAGTAGTTTTGCTAACCTTTTACATTCTTCAGTACTGAAATGTAAAAATGTGTGAAATGTTGGCTATACATCCGTTATATTATTCCTGGGACTATCAATAAGTCAAGGAACCCATAATTTTATCATTTTTAAGGAATTTCTTTAGGCTTTGAAAACGTGGGCAGACCTTTTCAGGTGAGAAAGGCTAACGTTTTGCAGAAACCACCAAAAGTTATGGACAAAACTAAGAAATAGTAAAAGAAAAAAAGATGAAAAGGAAAGATCATCTTTGGAGATCTTATAGACCTGTTTACCTCTTTCTCCGTTCCACTCTGCTCAGCAACTAGTTGGTCAAACACCGTGCCATATTCTTCATAGATCTTCTGCATCTCGTTGATGTGACTCGCCACCTTTTCCATAGCCTTCTGAGCCTCTGGGGGGTTTAAAACAAATCAGTTACTAAAAGTTCCCTCCCTGTTTACACTTTTCAGCACTGGGACAAGAGGGTTACTGACCTGGTGTCTAGCAGCAGTGCAAAGCCCACAGGCTTGTTGGTGTTCACATGTTTAGGAAGCATTTACTTAGATTAAGAGATAAACGGCTGCAATAAGAGAGTCTTGGAGGAGGGAGTCAGTCTCACCCTCCGCTTCTCTGTAAACAGCTCCAATATGCAAGACATCTTAAAATAGTTTTGGCTTCTAATACTCCAGCTGGGAAGATGCACCCTCAGTTTTGTTTGGATGTAAAATTTGCTTACTACTGCAGAATTTTAATATTTTCACATTAAAAATTTAGGAACAATTAAGTAAAAAGAAAATCATGGACATGTGTTCCAACTGTGATGGCTTCTGCTGCAGAAACAAACTGTGCAATCTGAGGGACTTATCTTATCACAGACACACACACACACTAAGCAGCAGAACCCACCCTGAGCACACTGTGCAATCTGAGGGACTTATCTTATCACAGACACACACACACACTAAGCAGCAGAACCCACCCTGAGCACACTGTGCAATCTGAGGGACTTATCTTATCACAGACACACACACACACTAAGCAGCAGAACCCACCCTGAGAACACTGTGCAATCTGAGGGACTTTTCTTATCACAGACACACACACAGCACTAAGCAGCAGAACCCACCCTGAGCACACTGTGCAATCTGAGGGACTTATCTTATCACAAACACACACACACACTAAGCAGCAGAACCCACCCTGAGCACACTGTGCAATCTGAGGGACTTATCTTATCACAGACACACACACACACTAAGCAGCAGAACCCACCCTGAGCACACTGTGCAATCTGAGGGACTTATCTTATCACACACACACACACACACTAAGCAGCAGAACCCACCCTGAGCACACTGTGCAATCTGAGGGACTTATCTTATCACAGACACACACACACACTAAGCAGCAGAACCCACCCTGAGCACACTGTGCAATCTGAGGGACTTATCTTATCACAGACACACACACACACTAAGCAGCAGAACCCACCCTGAGCACACTGTGCAATCTGAGGGACTTATCTTATCACAGACACACACACACACTAAGCAGCAGAACCCACCCTGAGCACACTGTGCAATCTGAGGGACTTATCTTATCACAGACACACACACACACTAAGCAGCAGAACCCACCCTGAGCACACTGTGCAATCTGAGGGACTTATCTTATCACAGACACACACACACACTAAGCAGCAGAACCCACCCTGAGCACACTGTGCAACCTGAGGGACTTATCTTATCACAGACACACACACACACTAAGCAGCAGAACCCACCCTGAGCACACTGTGCAATCTGAGGGACTTATCTTATCACAGACACACACACACACTAAGCAGCAGAACCCACCCTGAGCACACTGTGCAATCTGAGGGACTTATCTTATCACAGACACACACACACACTAAGCAGCAGAACCCACCCTGAGCACACTGTGCAATCTGAGGGACTTATCTTATCACAGACACACACACACACTAAGCAGCAGCACCCACCCTGAGCACACTGTGCAATCTGAGGGACTTATCTTATCACAGACACACACACACACTAAGCAGCAGAACCCACCCTGAGCACACTGTGCAATCTGAGGGACTTATCTTATCACAGACACACACACACACTAAGCAGCAGAACCCACCCTGTGCACAGTGTGCAATCTGAGGGACTTATCTTATCACAGACACACACACGCACTAAGCAGCAGAACCCACCCTGAGCACACTGTGCAATCTGAGGGACTTATCTTATCACAGACACACACACACCACTAAGCAGCAGAACCCACCCTGAGCACACTGTGCAATCTGAGGGACTTATCTTATCACAGACACACACACGCACTAAGCAGCAGAACCCACCCTGAGCACACTGTGCAATCTGAGGGACTTATCTTATCACAGACACACACACACACTAAGCAGCAGAACCCACCCTGAGCACACTGTGCAATCTGAGGGACTTATCTTATCACAGACACACCACACACACTAAGCAGCAGAACCCACCCTGAGCACACTGTGCAATCTGAGGGACTTATCTTATCACAGACACACACACACACTAAGCAGCAGAACCCACCCTGAGCACACTGTGCAATCTGAGGGACTTATCTTATCACAGACACACACACACACTAAGCAGCAGAACCCACCCTGAGCACACTGTGCAATCTGAGGGACTTATCTTATCACAGACACACACACACACTAAGCAGCAGAACCCACCCTGAGCACACTGTGCAATCTGAGGGACTTATCTTATCACAGACACACACACACCACTAAGCAGCAGAACCCACCCTGAGCACACTGTGCAATCTGAGGGACTTATCTTATCACAGACACACACACACACTAAGCAGCAGAACCCACCCTGAGCACACTGTGCAATCTGAGGGACTTATCTTATCACAGACACCACACACACACTAAGCAGCAGAACCCACCCTGAGCACACTGTGCAATCTGAGGGACTTATCTTATCACAGACACACACACACACTAAGCAGCAGAACCCACCCTGAGCACACTGTGCAATCTGAGGGACTTATCTTATCACAGACACACACACACACTAAGCAGCAGAACCCACCCTGAGCACACTGTGCAATCTGAGGGACTTATCTTATCACAGACACACACACACACTAAGCAGCAGAACCCACCCTGAGCACACTGTGCAATCTGAGGGACTTATCACAGACACACACACACACTAAGCAGCAGAACCCACCCTGAGCACACTGTGCAATCTGAGGGACTTATCTTATCACAGACACACACACACACTAAGCAGCAGAACCCACCCTGAGCACACTGTGCAATCTGAGGGACTTATCTTATCACAGACACACACACACCACTAAGCAGCAGAACCCACCCTGAGCACACTGTGCAATCTGAGGGACTTATCTTATCACAGACACACACACACACTAAGCAGCAGAACCCACCCTGAGCACACTGTGCAATCTGAGGGACTTATCTTATCACAGACACACACACACACTAAGCAGCAGAACCCACCCTGAGCACACTGTGCAATCTGAGGGACTTATCTTATCACAGACACACACACGCACTAAGCAGCAGAACCCACCCTGAGCACACTGTGCAATCTGAGGGACTTATCTTATCACAGACACACACACACACTAAGCAGCAGAACCCACCCTGAGCACACTGTGCAATCTGAGGGACTTATCTTATCACAGACACACACACACACTAAGCAGCAGAACCCACCCTGAGCACACTGTGCAATCTGAGGGACTTATCTTATCACAGACACACACACAGCACTAAGCAGCAGAACCCACCCTGAGCACACTGTGCAATCTGAGGGACTTATCTTATCACAGACACACACACACACTAAGCAGCAGAACCCACCCTGAGCACACTGTGCAATCTGAGGGACTTATCTTATCACAGACACACACACACACTAAGCAGCAGAACCCACCCTGAGCACACTGTGCAATCTGAGGGACTTATCTTATCACAGACACACACACGCACTAAGCAGCAGAACCCACCCTGAGCACACTGTGCAATCTGAGGGACTTATCTTATCACAGACACACACACACACTAAGCAGCAGAACCCACCCTGAGCACACTGTGCAATCTGAGGGACTTATCTTATCACAGACACACACACAGCACTAAGCAGCAGAACCCACCCTGAGCACACTGTGCAATCTGAGGGACTTATCTTATCACACACACACACACACACTAAGCAGCAGAACCCACCCTGAGCACACTGTGCAATCTGAGGGACTTATCTTATCACAGACACACACACACACTAAGCAGCAGAACCCACCCTGAGCACACTGTGCAATCTGAGGGACTTATCTTATCACAGACACACACACACACTAAGCAGCAGAACCCACCCTGAGCACACTGTGCAATCTGAGGGACTTATCTTATCACAGACACACACACACACTAAGCAGCAGAACCCACCCTGAGCACACTGTGCAATCTGAGGGACTTATCTTATCACACACACACACACACACTAAGCAGCAGAACCCACCCTGAGCACACTGTGCAATCTGAGGGACTTATCTTATCACAGACACACACACACACTAAGCAGCAGAACCCACCCTGAGCACACTGTGCAATCTGAGGGACTTATCTTATCACAGACACACACACACACTAAGCAGCAGAACCCACCCTGAGCACACTGTGCAATCTGAGGGACTTATCTTATCACAGACACACACACACACTAAGCAGCAGAACCCACCCTGAGCACACTGTGCAATCTGAGGGACTTATCTTATCACAGACACACACACAGCACTAAGCAGCAGAACCCACCCTGAGCACACTGTGCAATCTGAGGGACTTATCTTATCACAGACACACACACGCACTAAGCAGCAGAACCCACCCTGAGCACACTGTGCAATCTGAGGGACTTATCTTATCACAGACACACACACACGCACTAAGCAGCAGAACCCACCCTGAGCACACTGTGCAATCTGAGGGACTTATCTTATCACAGACACACACACGCACTAAGCAGCAGAACCCACCCTGAGCACACTGTGCAATCTGAGGGACTTATCTTATCACAGACACACACACACACTAAGCAGCAGAACCCACCCTGAGCACACTGTGCAATCTGAGGGACTTATCACAGACACACACACACACTAAGCAGCAGAACCCACCCTGAGCACACTGTGCAATCTGAGGGACTTATCTTATCACAGACACACACACACACTAAGCAGCAGAACCCACCCTGAGCACACTGTGCAATCTGAGGGACTTATCTTATCACAGACACACACACACACTAAGCAGCAGAACCCACCCTGAGCACACTGTGCAATCTGAGGGACTTATCTTATCACAGACACACACACACACTAAGCAGCAGAACCCACCCTGAGCACACTGTGCAATCTGAGGGACTTATCTTATCACAGACACACACACACACTAAGCAGCAGAACCCACCCTGAGCACACTGTGCAATCTGAGGGACTTATCTTATCACAGACACACACACACACTAAGCAGCAGAACCCACCCTGAGCACACTGTGCAATCTGAGGGACTTATCTTATCACAGACACACACACACACTAAGCAGCAGAACCCACCCTGAGCACACTGTGCAATCTGAGGGACTCATCTCATCACAGACACACACACACACTAAGCAGCAGAACCCACCCTGAGCACACTGTGCAATCTGAGGGACTTATCTTATCACAGACACACACACACACTAAGCAGCAGAACCCACCCTGAGCACACTGTGCAATCTGAGGGACTTATCTTATCACAGACACACACACACACTAAGCAGCAGAACCCACCCTGAGCACACTGTGCAATCTGAGGGACTTATCTTATCACAGACACACACACACACTAAGCAGCAGAACCCACCCTGAGCACACTGTGCAATCTGAGGGACTTATCTTATCACAGACACACACACACACTAAGCAGCAGAAACCCACCCTGAGCACACTGTGCAATCTGAGGGACTTATCTTATCACAGACACACACACACACTAAGCAGCAGAACCCACCCTGAGCACACTGTGCAATCTGAGGGACTTATCTTATCACAGACACACACACACACTAAGCAGCAGAACCCACCCTGAGCACACTGTGCAATCTGAGGGACTTATCTTATCACAGACACACACACACACTAAGCAGCAGAACCCACCCTGAGCACACTGTGCAATCTGAGGGACTTATCTTATCACAGACACACACACACACTAAGCAGCAGAACCCACCCTGAGCACACTGTGCAATCTGAGGGACTTATCTTATCACAGACACACACACGCACTAAGCAGCAGAACCCACCCTGAGCACACTGTGCAATCTGAGGGACTTATCTTATCACAGACACACACACACACTAAGCAGCAGAACCCACCCTGAGCACACTGTGCAATCTGAGGGACTTATCTTATCACAGACACACACACACACTAAGCAGCAGAACCCACCCTGAGCACACTGTGCAATCTGAGGGACTTATCTTATCACAGACACACACACACACTAAGCAGCAGAACCCACCCTGAGCACACTGTGCAATCTGAGGGACTTATCTTATCACAGACACACACACACACTAAGCAGCAGAACCCACCCTGAGCACACTGTGCAATCTGAGGGACTTATCTTATCACAGACACACACACACACTAAGCAGCAGAACCCACCCTGAGCACACTGTGCAATCTGAGGGACTTATCTTATCACAGACACACACACACACTAAGCAGCAGCACCCACCCTGAGCACACTGTGCAATCTGAGGGACTTATCTTATCACAGACACACACACACACTAAGCAGCAGAACCCACCCTGAGCACACTGTGCAATCTGAGGGACTTATCTTATCACAGACACACACACACACTAAGCAGCAGAACCCACCCTGAGCACACTGTGCAATCTGAGGGACTTATCTTATCACAGACACACACACACACTAAGCAGCAGAACCCACCCTGAGCACACTGTGCAATCTGAGGGACTTATCTTATCACAGACACACACACACACTAAGCAGCAGAACCCACCCTGAGCACACTGTGCAATCTGAGGGACTTATCTTATCACAGACACACACACACACTAAGCAGCAGAACCCACCCTGAGCACACTGTGCAATCTGAGGGACTTATCTTATCACAGACACACACACACACTAAGCAGCAGAACCCACCCTGAGCACACTGTGCAATCTGAGGGACTTATCTTATCACAGACACACACACACACTAAGCAGCAGAACCCACCCTGAGCACACTGTGCAATCTGAGGGACTTATCTTATCACAGACACACACACGCACTAAGCAGCAGAACCCACCCTGAGCACACTGTGCAATCTGAGGGACTTATCTTATCACAGACACACACACGCACTAAGCAGCAGAACCCACCCTGAGCACACTGTGCAATCTGAGGGACTTATCTTATCACAGACACACACACACACTAAGCAGCAGAACCCACCCTGAGCACACTGTGCAATCTGAGGGACTTATCTTATCACAGACACACACACACACTAAGCAGCAGAACCCACCCTGAGCACACTGTGCAATCTGAGGGACTTATCTTATCACACACACACACACACACTAAGCAGCAGAACCCACCCTGAGCACACTGTGCAATCTGAGGGACTTATCTTATCACACACACACACACACACTAAGCAGCAGAACCCACCCTGAGCACACTGTGCAATCTGAGGGACTTATCTTATCACAGACACACACACACACTAAGCAGCAGAACCCACCCTGAGCACACTGTGCAATCTGAGGGACTTATCTTATCACAGACACACACACACACTAAGCAGCAGAACCCACCCTGAGCACACTGTGCAATCTGAGGGACTTATCTTATCACAGACACACACACACACACTAAGCAGCAGAACCCACCCTGAGCACACTGTGCAATCTGAGGGACTTATCTTATCACAGACACACACACACACTAAGCAGCAGAACCCACCCTGAGCACACTGTGCAATCTGAGGGACTTATCTTATCACAGACACACACACACACTAAGCAGCAGAACCCACCCTGAGCACACTGTGCAATCTGAGGGACTTATCTTATCACAGACACACACACGCACTAAGCAGCAGAACCCACCCTGAGCACACTGTGCAATCTGAGGGACTTATCTTATCACAGACACACACACACACTAAGCAGCAGAACCCACCCTGAGCACACTGTGCAATCTGAGGGACTTATCTTATCACAGACACACACACACGCACTTAAGCAGCAGAACCCACCCTGAGCACACTGTGCAATCTGAGGGACTTATCTTATCACAGACACACACACAGCACTAAGCAGCAGAACCCACCCTGAGCACACTGTGCAATCTGAGGGACTTATCTTATCACAGACACACACACACACTAAGCAGCAGAACCCACCCTGAGCACACTGTGCAATCTGAGGGACTTATCTTATCACAGACACACACACACACTAAGCAGCAGAACCCACCCTGAGCACACTGTGCAATCTGAGGGACTTATCTTATCACAGACACACACACACACTAAGCAGCAGAACCCACCCTGAGCACACTGTGCAATCTGAGGGACTTATCTTATCACAGACACACACACACACTAAGCAGCAGAACCCACCCTGAGCACACTGTGCAATCTGAGGGACTTATCTTATCACAGACACACACACACACTAAGCAGCAGAACCCACCCTGAGCACACTGTGCAATCTGAGGGACTTATCTTATCACAGACACACACACACACTAAGCAGCAGAACCCACCCTGAGCACACTGTGCAATCTGAGGGACTTATCTTATCACAGACACACACACACACTAAGCAGCAGAACCCACCCTGAGCACACGAAGGTGCAAATCCCACCCCCCACTCCCTCCTGGTTCTGGTCCTGCAGGACCACGCACAGGTCTGGTTTTCAGGGGGTCCACAGGCTAATTTAAAAAGCTTGGTTGCCTTGGAAACCAGTCCCGCTTGTGATTCTTCAGGGCTAGAACTGGGAACCCTCTGAAGTGAGGGAAATGATTCACGCATTAAAATGCCTGAAAGGAAGTACATGTAAGACGGAACACTAAGATATAGATAGATAGATAGATTGATGGATAGATATTTATATCATTTTAACAGGAGGTTTTTGTTAATACTGGATAAACACTGAGGAGCCCACATGGCCTGCGTTTCAGTGGATTAAATAACCTTGTGTCTTGTGTTTTCTCATCTGGGATTATAGCTTCTGCAGCCTTTTGGCTAAAATCAAACAAGATTTGAACCATGAAGAGTCCCTTTTTGGCCTTTTGATAGACACTGAAACCCTGTACAATATTTTAGGGGTGGGATGGAGAGCGGGAGAGGGTTAATGCCTTGCCAAACAGCTCTATTTGGTATTAAAGTTTGACACAACTGGAACATCCAATCCAAGGTGTGTGCTGAATCCTTCCCAGGGTTTGGATTTGCCTGAGGTGGATGTACCCCGCAGCTCGGTGCTCCACGAAGCAGCCATTCCACTTCAGGGGAGGGGTTAAGCACTTTTTCATGCCACAGGAGAACCACCGAGGAATACCCTGGGCCCAAGTCCCACTACACCAGCACAGGAGAACCACCGAGGAATACCCTGGGCCCAGTCCCACTACACCAGCACAGGAGAACCACCGAGGAATACCCTGAGCCCAGTCCCACTACAGCACCACAGGAGAACCACCGAGGAATACCCTGAGCCCAGTCCCACTACAGCACCACAGGAGAACCACCGAGGAATACCCTGAGCCCAGTCCCACTACCACCACCACAGGAGAACCACCGAGGAATACCCTGAGCCCAGTCCCACCTCACCACCGCAGGAAAACCACAGAGGAATACCCTGAACCCAGTCCCACTACACCACCACAGGAGAACCACCGAGGAATACCCTGAGCCCAGTCCCACTACCACCACCACAGGAGAACCACCGAGGAATACCCTGAGCCCAGTCCCACTACCACCACCACCACAGGAGAACTACAGACGAATACCCTGAGCCCAGTCCCACTACACCACCACAGGAAAACCACCGAGGAATACCCTGAACCCAGTCCCACTACACCACCACAGGAGAACCAACTAGGAATACCCTGAGCCCAGTCCCACTACACCACCACAGGAGAACCCACCGAGGAATATCCTGAGCCCAGTCCCACTACACCACCACAGGAGAACCCACCGAGGAATACCCTGAGCCCAGTCCCACTACACCACCACAGGAGAACCCAGTGAGGAATACCCTGAGCCCAGTCCCACTAAACCACCACAGGAGAACCACTGAGGAATGCCCCGAGCCCAGTCCCACTACACCACCACAGTAGAAGCACTGAGGAATGCCCCGAGTCCAGTCCCACTACACCACCACAGGAGAACCACCAAGGAATACCCCGAGCCCAGTCCCACTACCACCACCACCACAGGAGAACCACTGAGGAATACCCCGAGCCCAGTCCCACTACACCGCCACAGGAAAACCACTGAGGAATACCCCGAGCCCAGTCCCACTACACCACCACAGGAGAACCACTGAGGAATACCCCGAGCCCAGTCCCACTACACCACCACAGGAGAACCACTGAGGAATGCCCTGAGCCCAGTTCCACTACACCACCACAGGAGAACCACTGAGGAATGCCCTGAGCCCAGTCCCACTACACCACCACAGGAGAACCACTGAGGAATACCCCGAGCCCAGTCTCACTACACCACCACAGGAGAACCACTGAAGAATACCCCGAGTCCAGTCCCACTACACCACCACAGGAGAACCACTGAGGAATACCCCGAGCCCAGTCTCACTACACCACCACAGGAGAACCACTGAGGAATACCCCGAGCCCAGTCCCACTTCCACCACCACCAGCACCTCAGGAGAACCACTAAGGAATATCCCGAGCCCAGTCCCACTACACCACCACAGGAGAACCACTGAGGAATACCCCGAGCCCAGTCCCACTACACCACCACAGGAGAACCACTGAGGAATACCCCAAGCCCAGTCCCACTGCACCACCACAGGAGAACCACTGAGGAATGCCCCGAGGCCAGTCCCACTGCACCAATACAGGAGAGAACCACTGAGGAATACCCCGAGCCCAGACCCAATACACCACCACAGGAGAACCACCGAGGAATGCCCTGAGCCCAGTCCCACTACACCACCACAGGAGAACCACCGAGGAAAGCCCTGAGCCGAGTCCCACTACACCACCACAGGAGAACCACTGAGGAATACCCTGAGCCCAGTCCCACTACCACCACCACCACAGGAGAACCATTGAGGAATACCCTGAGCCCAGTCCCACTACCACCACCACCACAGGAGAACCACTGAGGAATACCCCGAGCTCAGTCCCACTACACCACCACAGGAGAACCACTGAGGAATGCCCGAGCCCAGTCCCACTACACCACCACAGGAGAACCACTGAGGAATATCCCGAGCCCAGTCCCACTATCACCACCACCACCACAGGAGAACCACTGAGGAATATCCCGAGCCCAGTCCCACTATCACCACCACCACCACAGGAGAACCACTGAGGAATACCCTGAGCCCAGTCCCACTTCCACCACCACAGGAGAACCACTGAGGAATACCCTGAGCCCAGTCCCACTATCACCACCACCACCACCACAGGAGAACCATTGAGGAATACCCCGAGCCCAGTCCCACCACCACAGGAGAACCACTGAGGAATACCAAGAGCCCAGTCCCACTACACCACCACAGGAGAACCCACTGAGGAATACCCTGAGCCCAGTCCCACTACACCACCACAGAAGAACCCACTGAGGAATACCCTGAGCCCAGTCCCACTACCACCACCACCACAGGAGAACCACTGAGGAATACCCCGAGCCCAGTCCCACTACACCACCACAGGAGAACCACTGAGGAATACCCCGAGCCCAGTCCCACTACACCACCACAGGAGAACCACTGAGGAATGCCCTGAGCCCAGTCCCACTACACCACCACAGGAGAACCACTGAGGAATGCCCTTAGCCCAGTCCCACTACACCACCACAGGAGAACCACTGAGGAATACCCCGAGCCCAGTCTCACTACACCAACACAGGAGAACCACTGAAGAATACCCCGAGAGTCCAGTCCCACTACACCACCACAGGAGAACCACTGAGGAATACCCCGAGCCCAGTCCCACTACACCACCACAGGAGAACCACTGAGGAATACCCCGAGCCCAGTCCCACTACACCACCACAGGAGAACCACTGAGGAATACCCCAAGCCCAGTCCCACTGCACCACCACAGGAGAACCACTGAGGAATGCCCCGAGGCCAGTCCCACTACACCACCACAGGAGAGAACCACTGAGGAATACCCCGAGCCCAGACCCAATACACCACCACAGGAGAACCACCGAGGAATGCCCTGAGCCCAGTCCCACTACACCACCACAGGAGAGCCACCGAGGAAAGCCCTGAGCCGAGTCTCACTACACCACCACAGGAGAACCACTGAGGAATACCCTGAGCCCAGTCCCACTACCACCACCACCACAGGAGAACCATTGAGGAATACCCCGAGCTCAGTCCCACTACACCACCACAGGAGAACCACTGAGGAATGCCCGAGCCCAGTCCCACTACACCACCACAGGAGAACCACTGAGGAATATCCCGAGCCCAGTCCCACTATCACCACCACCACCACCACAGGAGAACCACTGAGGAATACCCTGAGCCCAGTCCCACTTCCACCACCACAGGAGAATCATTGAGGAATACCCTGAGCCCAGTCCCACTACACCACCACAGGAGAACCACTGAGGAATACCCTGAGCCCAGTCCCACTATCACCACCACCACCACCACAGGAGAACCACTGAGGAATACCCCGAGCCCAGTCCCACTACACCTCCACAGGAGAACCCACTGAGGAATACCCTGAGCCCAGTCCCACTACACCACCACAGAAGAACCCACTGAGGAATACCCTGAGCCCAGTCCCACTACACCACCACAGAAGAACCCACTGAGGAATACCCTGAGCCCAGTCCCACTACACCACCACAGAAGAACCCACTGAGGAATACCCTGAGCCCAGTCCCACTACACCACCACAGAAGAACCCACTGAGGAATACCCTGAGCCCAGTCCCACTACACCACCACAGAAGAACCCACTGAGGAATACCCTGAGCCCAGTCCCACTACACCACCACAGGAGAACCCACTGAGGAATACCCTGAGCCCAGTCCCACTACACCACCACAGAAGAACCCACTGAGGAATACCCTGAGCCCAGTCCCACTACACCACCACAGAAGAACCCACTGAGGAATACCCTGAGCCCAGTCCCACTACACCACCACAGAAGAACCCACTGAGGAATACCCTGAGCCCAGTCCCACTACACCACCACAGAAGAACCCACTGAGGAATACTCCGAGCCCAGTCCCACTACATCACCACAGGAAAACCACCGAGGAATAGCCCGAGCCCAGTCCCACTACACCACCACAGGAGAACCACCGAGGAATAGCCCGAGCCCAGTCTCACTACACCACCACAGGAGAAGCACTGAGGAATACCCTGAGGCCAGTCCCACTACACCACCACAGGAGAACCACCGAGGAATACCCTGAGCCCAGTCCCACTACACCACCACAGGAGAACCCACCGAGGAATACCCTGAGCCCAGTCCCACTACACCACCACAGAAGAACCCACTGAGGAATACCCTGAGCCCAGTCCCACTACACCACCACAGAAGAACCCACTGAGGAATACCCTGAGCCCAGTCCCACTACACCACCACAGAAGAACCCACTGAGGAATACCCTGAGCCCAGTCCCACTACACCACCACAGAAGAACCCACTGAGGAATACCCTGAGCCCCAGTCCCACTACACCACCACAGAAGAACCCACTGAGGAATACCCTGAGCCCAGTCCCACTACACCACCACAGAAGAACCCACTGAGGAATACTCCGAGCCCAGTCCCACTACATCACCACAGGAAAACCACCGAGGAATAGCCCGAGCCCAGTCCCACTACACCACCACAGGAGAACCACCGAGGAATAGCCCGAGCCCAGTCTCACTACACCACCACAGGAGAAGCACTGAGGAATACCCTGAGCCCAGTCCCACTACACCACCACAGGAGAACCACCGAGGAATACCCTGAGCCCAGTCCCACTACACCACCACAGGAGAACCCACCGAGGAATACCCTGAGCCCAGTCCCACTACACCACCACAGAAGAACCCACTGAGGAATACCCTGAGCCCAGTCCCACTACACCACCACAGAAGAACCCACTGAGGAATACCCTGAGCCCAGTCCCACTACACCACCACAGGAGAACCCACTGAGGAATACCCTGAGCCCAGTCCCACTACACCACCACAGAAGAACCCACTGAGGAATACCCTGAGCCCAGTCCCACTACACCACCACAGAAGAACCCACTGAGGAATACCCTGAGCCCAGTCCCACTACACCACCACAGAAGAACCCACTGAGGAATACCCTGAGCCCAGTCCCACTACACCACCACAGAAGAACCCACTGAGGAATACCCCGAGCCCAGTCCCACTACTCCACCACAGGAGAACCACTGAGGAATATCCCGAGCCCAGTCCCACTACACCACCACAGAAGAACCCACTGAGGAATACTCCGAGCCCAGTCCCACTACATCACCACAGGAAAACCACCGAGGAATAGCCCGAGCCCAGTCCCACTACACCACCACAGGAGAACCACCGAGGAATAGCCCGAGCCCAGTCTCACTACACCACCACAGGAGAAGCACTGAGGAATACCCTGAGGCCAGTCCCACTACACCACCACAGGAGAACCACCGAGGAATACCCTGAGCCCAGTCCCACTACACCACCACAGGAGAACCCACCGAGGAATACCCTGAGCCCAGTCCCACTACACCAGCACAGGAGAACCCAGTGAGGAATACCCTGAGGCCAGTCCCACTACACCACCATTTGGTTTCATCACTTTTCACAACCCAGACCATTGTAAGGTTTAGACTCCTCAGCAACTGGTTGTATTTTATGAACGCTGACACCCGGGAGAGCTGATTGGCAAGGCATTAACCCTGGCACCTTACTTTGCATTATGAGCAATCTACGCACCAGTTTGATGAGATCACAGAAAAAAAAAACCCACTCCAGTTTAGCCAAATCTAAATTGTTATTTACAAGGAATGGAGAGGGTTTTTTGCATATACAGTGTAGTCTTAAGTTACTATTCATGGCAATCATTTTATGACATTGCAATAAAAAGCATTTAGTAATCTTTTTTTTTTAGTTACCCAATGTATGATTCGGTCAGTATGATTTTTTTTGACTCAGCAATTTCTTTCTGTTCCTTTGGACCTCTGGCTCAATGGGAATTCATCTCCACTGGGCTACAGTGGGGGAATTTACCACGAAAGAAAACTTACTGAAACGCTGAAAACCTTGATTGGGGACACTACAGGAAGGCACCAAGAGGGACCCGGTGATGGAACAAAGAGGTAGAATCGTGAAAAACCACAAACAAGTACGTTTTCCACTAGGCAAAAGCCAAGATTTTAGAGTTCAATCAAATTACAAGGCTCACAGCTCCATGGAAAAAAATGACTGAAGAGAGACTCTGCGTGGACGCGTGGTATAGGGCAAGCTGGGCATGCTCAGAATGCCTAATTAAAGTTCTACAAACTTTGACATAAGTTTTCCTTATCAGGCTCCATCTGATGTCATCCCCTTGTGAGGGCTACCATCCTACTTGTCCCTCAGAGAATATACAAATTTTCAACCTAGACATTTTTTCAAACATGACATTATTTTTAGGATGTTAAGAAATACACGACTGCAGGCAGGCTTATCAATACAGATTTTTAATATTCTAACTCTCTAATTCTAACGTCTACTTCTAGGTCATTATATGAGAAGTTTCCCTTGCATATTTTTCTAAAATTCAAGACAGTGTTAATAAACTTGGATAACCAAACAGTTGCATATTAAGATGAAAGGCAGGCTTGTTAGATGACAGTTAACTCCCAGCCAAGTTTGATTAGGGAACAATTACAAGATGGAATATGAATAAAGATTTCCATCTAACCTGTAACAAACATTGCCATTTGTGCGCAGATGTCCAATTTACAAAAGGTTTTCCCCATAGTCATAAAAGGGAGAGAAAAAAAAAAAGCACTAGAAATTAGGCCAGGCTCCAAGAATGATAGAGAGTGGTAAAGCCCGTCTCGGAAATTAGCAGGCACCCAAGCGTACGGCATAGCCCCAGCCAGATGAAGGGAGGCACCTGCATGGCCAATTCCAGTGGAAATGGGGAGATGATACAGTATCAGGAGGAGGACTGGAGGATAAAGGTGGAAGAGAGGGTAGACTACAATACCCCTAACTTTACTCACCACCACTATACCCACATCTTCCCCTCTACCACCACCACATTCAGAGCAGACAAGTCACCATATATTAGGTTACAGATTTTGCCAGAATCCTAGGAAGCAATACCTGTCAGGTGATAGTGTTCCTCACTTTCAGTATCTGTCAGGGATACCAGCTCCTTCAGGAGCAGAGGGTATTTCAGAACTCTCTGCACAGGCTTAATCAGGTAGGACTCCAGAGTAGAGGAATGCTGCTTAGTTGGGTTCCGGGCATCCAAAAACGCCTTAAAGGCTCTGTCTGTTTTAGCTATAGGAGAACGAAGAAGATGATCAGGTGCATCACTGTGACATGAGGCGGGGCATCAAGACATGAAACCAATGTGTACAGCAGAATGCTGGCTGACCCGTGGCACACTGCTGAAAGCAAAATTTTGTTCACGATTGTCTCTACTGCTCTGGTATTATTGAAATTGCATTTCTGAAAGATTAAAATCCTACTTTAATAGATATTTTGGTTAAATTGCCTTGAAAATCTCAGTATCCAAGACAGACTGCCACAGCAAAAGCAGAGCAAGGAACTACATCAAGGTAAACATGCAAAACAGTTCCCTGAATGCATACGAGTTTATTCTTCCTCCACAAAAATATAATCAGTACCATGACAAGTTGTTTTTTTGTATTGCAATCTAAAAACATTTTTTAGCCCTATCAAAATTAGTCAAACCTTATTTAAGAACATTAGAAATGCCATTTTGGCTCAGACCAAAGGTCCATCAAGCATCTCGTCTCAGACAGTGGCCAATCCAGCAGAATCACAAATAGATCCGGTCCTCCTTGCTCATATCCAGGGATATCAGTTGCTTTCCCAAGTCCAGATGGCTAATAATGCTTTACAGACTTTTTCTTTTTAAACCCAGCTATGCTAACTACTTTCATCACATCTTCTGGCAATACATTTTAAACGTTTAATTGTACACCTACTGAAAAATAGTCTCAGATTTGCTTTTGTTTCATGGCATGTCCCCTAGCCCTACTATTAGGCAACAATTACATTTTCAGTTTACCCATTCCACCCCACTCAAGATTTTATAGACTTCTACATATCTTCTCTCCGATGTCTCTTCTCCATAACCTGCTCAGTCTTTCCTCATAGAGCAGCAGTTCCATCCCCTTTGTCATTTTAGTTGCTCTTCTCTGAATCTTTTCTAATTCCAGAATATTGTTTTGAGAAGGGGCAAGCAGAACTTCCCATAATACTCGTGCTGTTGGAAGCACGATAATATCCTCTTATTTTCCATTCCTTTCCTAATAATACCTCAAATTCTATTTGCGTTTTGACCACTGCCACACAATGAGCTGAGGATTCCAAGATCCTTTATTGGGTGGTGATACCTAATATGGAACCTAGCATTGCACGCCTACAGTTTGGATTATTCTTCCCTATAATATCCTCTTATTTTCCATTCCTTTCCTAATAATACCTCACATTCTATTTGCGTTTTGACCACTGCCACACAATGAGCTGAGGATTCCAAGATCCTTTATTGGGTGGTGATACCTAATATGGAACCTAGCATTGCACGCCTACAGTTTGGATTATTCTTCCCTATAATATCCTCTTATTTTCCATTCCTTTCCTAATAATACCTCACATTCTATTTGCGTTTTGACCACTGCCACACAATGAGCTGAGGATTCCAAGATCCTTTATTGGGTGGTGATACCTAATATGGAACCTAGCATTGCACGCCTACAGCTTGGATTATTCTTCCCTATAATATCCTCTTATTTTCCATTCCTTTCCTAATAATACCTCACATTCTATTTGCGTTTTGACCACTGCCACACAATGAGCTGAGGATTCCAAGATCCTTTATTGGGTGGTGATACCTAATATGGAACCTAGCATTGCACGCCTACAGCTTGGATTATTCTTCCCTATAATATCCTCTTATTTTCCATTCCTTTCCTAATAATACCTCACATTCTATTTGCGTTTTGACCACTGCCACACAATGAGCTGAGGATGCCAAGATCCTTTATTGGATGGTGATACCTAATATGGAACCTAGCATTGCACGCCTACAGCTTGGATTATTCTTCCCTATATGCATCACCTTTGTACTTGTCCACATTAAATTCCTGCTGCCATTTAGATGCCCAATTCCCCCTAATCTTCCAAGGTTCTCTTGCAATTCTTCAAAATTAGCTTGTGATCTAATAAATTTTGAATAATTTTGTGTCATCTGGAAATTTGATTTCCTCACTCACCATTTCCTTTTTTGGATCATTTATATTAAAGACCACCAGTTCCAGTACAGATGCCACACTTTACCTTCCACCATTGAGAAAAATGACCATTGAGTCCTACTTTTCATGTCCTATCATTAGCCAGTTACCAATCTACAACAGCATTATCACCTCCTATCCCACGACTCTAATTTCCTGATGAGTCTCTCATGAAGGACTTAGTCAAATGCTTCCTGAAAATCCAGATACACTGTCAACTGACTCACCCTTGTCCACATATATGTTAATCTCTTCAAAAGAAATCTTAAGATTTATAAGACAAAACTTCCCTTTCCTAAATCCATATTAGTTCTGCCCCATTAGTCTGTTTCTATCCAGGTGGCCAGTAATTTTGTTCTTCAGAATAGCTTTTACTGTTTTGCCCAGAAGAGACGTCAGGCTCACTGATCTGTAGTTTCCCAGATCACTCCCTGAAGCACTTTTTAAAAATGGGTGTTAGGTTGGGCACCCTCCAATCCTGAGGTGCTGTAGCTGATTTGAATGAGAAGTTAAAGATTACTAGTAAATCTGTAATTTCAGATCTATGGGGCGTATACCATCCAGTCCCAGTGATTTGTTACTTTTTAGTTTGTCGATCTGTTCTATTACCTCTTCCCGGTTCATCGTGATTTTTTTCAGAGGAACTGAATCATCAGCCTCAAAGAAAGTTTCTGGCAGAGGTGTCTCCCTGATATCCTCCTCAGTAAAGACCGAAGCAAAGAATTCATTTAGTTTTTCTGTCGTAGCCTTGCTTTGTCAGCTACGTGGTCCAATAGACTCCCTCAAAGGCGTCTTGCTTCAAATGTGTGTGACAGTTTTTAAGTTTTTGCCTCTCTGGCAAGCTTCTTTTCAAATTCTCTTTTGCCTTGCCTTATCACATACTTTACATCTAACTTGCCAGGGCTTTCCTATTTTCTTCAACTGGCTCCACCTTCCAGTTTTTGAATGATGTCCTTTTGGCTTTAATAGCCTCTTGCACGTCTCTATTTCTACCTTTCTAATGCATAGAAAACACTTAGTCAAGGCTTCCCAGATGCTGTTTTTAAACATTCACATCACCTGCAAACTTAACCTTTGCAACTGCTCCCTTTAATTTTTCTAATTAACTTCTTCATTTTTATCATAGTGTCCCTTGTTTAAATTAAATGCTACTGCAATATTTTTCCTTAATTTCCTTCCTTCAGCAATTAAGTTACATTTGATTATATTATGATCACCATAGCCTAGCAGCCCCACCACCATTACCTCCTGAATCACAGTGAGGATTAGAAACATAGAAATCACGGCAGAAGAAGACCAAACGGCCCATCCAGTCTGCCCAGCAAGTTTCATACTTTTTTTTCCTCATACTTATCTGTTACTCTTGGCCCTTAGTAACCTTTTGGTTCTATTTCCCTTCCACCCCCACAAAACATCACAACCCACCCCAGGTGGGACTTGAACCCACAATCCCAGGCTTAGAAGGCCAGTACCTTATCCATTAGGCCACTGGGGTCACATAAGCATCTTAGATCTGGAGTAGGCTCCTCTCTCCTCAGTTCCAGAACCAGATGCTCCATGAAACAGTTATTTATGACACCTAGAAATATTACCTCCCTGGCATATCCTGATGAGATTTCCCCAATCAAAATCAGGGTAACTGAAATCTCCCATTATGGCCTACAATTCATTTTCACATCCTCTTTATATACTGGAAGAATGAATCAGCTTTACATAGAAAAGTAGTCAGAAGAGACAGAAAATAAAAAAAAAGCTGTGAGGCCTTTTAACCTAAACATTCCTTTATCTGATCTGGGAATAACCACCTTCACACATCCTCCCTGCAACGAGGGATACGTGGACATACAAAGTCCACAAGTAATCAACAGGAAGGGAAGTTTACCTCTGCGATATTAAGTCTGAGGTCCCGAAAGTTAAAAAAAAAAAAAATTTGAAATCGGCCCGCGGCTCGAAAACCGGACACTCAATTTTACCGGCGTCCTGTTTCCGAGCCCGTGGCTGTCTGCGGGTTTGAGAACAGACACCGGCAAAATTGAGCGTCGGCTGTCAAACCCGCTGACAGCCGCCGCTCCTGTCCTAATTTACTGTATCGCACGAATAGGACACTGGCCTGTGCGTGTGCCGGAAGAGCGCGACTTTTACTGTATCGACCCACAAGTACTCATGCAGCTAAGCAGCGACGAACCACTGCCAGATAACTGGATGAAATCAATACTTACCTGGCTTACAGGTGGTGGCTGCTACCGACACAATCTGCCTGTCAGAGATGCCTCCCCCTACCCCCCGACTTAAAAGGTGCGTTCGCTCTGTGCCGAATGCATATTTTACAGTTAATGTGTGGTTTGTTTGTTTTTTTTTTTTACCTCCTGATGCATTTGCATAGCATTAGCTTACTGCATCGAGAGCTATAAAAACGAATGTAACCTGAGCATTAAAAATATGAACTGAAAACCAGCGTTTGGTTTCTTAATGCTCAGATTATTGAATTGGCCTGTAAGAGCTATGAAGAAAACAGGGAGGGGCTCCATTTGCCAGAGAAAGATCCTTCTTCATAGAGGAGCACTGAATCCAGCGAGGTCGTGCAGTACAAAACAGCTCGTGCAACTTAAGTGAGAAACAGTCTTTACCTCTTTCTAGAACTTTCTGGACTTTGATATGATTTGCACAGAAGCCACTGTAAAGCTTAAAATGGTCAGCATAATACAGGAAAGAACCTCCAAGGGAAAACAGTAATTTCTGAAAGACAAAAAAAAAAAAGAAAACAAACATACACAGGTCAGCAGTGAGGGAGGAGAGCACAGGCAGAAGATATTTCCAGATCTTGTGGGTGTGGCCTAGAACCTCAGGGTAGGAACCGTGCGACCCGTGTGTGTGCTCCCAAAACATTTCAGCAGACCACTCTCTCACGTGCTCATGTTTTAAAGGTACGAAACGGTATCTTAAATTGAGTAACTTCACAGGAGAAAGGTTGATCATAGTATCTATTGGATCAAGAGACCGATGACTCCTACAGTCATCATATCATGACCTACTCAGCATCAGTCATTATATAACACAAATATTCTACTCACTGTCTCTCACCTTTCAGGTTTTGGATTCCTAATCCAACTTTAACACCAGCACTACTAGAGCCGAGTGAAAATCTAGGGTTTTCCCCATCTCCCTTCTCACCCAACTCTACGTTTCACGCACTCTTCAACCATTCACATTTCTTACAGCCCTGAGAGCAATAGAAATAGTGGGGCAGATTTTAAAAGCCCTACGCGCGCTGAGCCTGTTTTGCATAGGCCTGGCCACGCACGCAAGCCCAGAGGCAGGTGCAACTTGCAAAACAAAAAGGTATGGGGGGAGGGGAAGGTGGGGGGGGGGGGGGGAAGGAAAGTTCCCTCCGAGGCCGCTCCGATTTCAGAGCGACCTTGGCAGGAACAGGGAAAGCCATCGGGACTCCCTAGGGCTCGGCTCACGCAAGGTGCACAAGTGTCCACCCCCTTGCGCGCGCCGACCTCGGATTTTATAACATGCACGCGGCAGCGCGCGCATGTTATAAAATCGGGCGTAGGTATTAAAATCTGCCCCGATGTGTGGTAAAGTCTAACAGCGTTCTGGTAAATACATAATTGATAGCTGCCGTGCATGTGCTGACTGCTGTTTCAATCTACATGAAGAAACCGTTCAGGTTTTGTGTGTTCAAACTTTTTATTGAAGCCTCCCTACAAACATCTGGCACTTATGCATACCAGATCAATTACAGGTTAACAATAAATAAAGAATATTTTGGGTGTTAGTAAAACCCTCACATAGAATCATAAACAGTCATCACATCCTCCCGCCCGCCCCTCTGTTCCCCAAATTCCAAAGATCCACAGTAGACGTCAAACATCTCTGTAATAAGAGTAAAGAAAACAGAAAGATCTCAACATTGTCCCCAATTATTGCACTCTTAAAACAATTCATTATAATTAATCCCAGTACTCCTTGCCTTGGGAGACTGTCAATGTTTCTCTCACATCTCCAAAAACCGTAGCTTAGTTTTAAAGGATTGCATGGGATCCAAATCCTCCAACTGAATTAATGCATGCAGCGTATTTCTCCAAGCCCAACACATCCCCAGCAAGCAAGCTTCCCTGACCCATAGTATATTCCCCCGCCCCCTGGACGTTAGCAAAGAGAAGGCCCTTTGCAGGAACTCAAGAGATGGTCCCAAAAGCATGGAATAGCAGGATAGGACCAAAATTAATGACCTAGGGTACCTCAACCATTCAAGTTTTACTGGGCAAATCTGTTGAAGTCTAATGCTGTCTCCCATATTTTGGCAAACACAAATCCATTGGGTCAGGAGAGACAGCATTTAAAAAAAAAAAAAGAGTTCAGAGTAGAACAAAGACTGGACTGAGCTCAAGAAGCGGGAAGGTGGTTTATGAGGATCAAGAAACGTCTCTCCCTGTATCAGGGCCATCGCTTGTTTAACAAGGTAAGCAGGGGCTCTCGTTATTTAACCACAGTAACTTCAATATCAGCCGCCATGCCCTTCCGCTTGAAGAGACAACAGAGAGGAGATGATACGAGATGGGGTGAAACAGGTTAACAGGACTAGGACTAAGGGGACCTCCAGTGGTGGCAAATTTAGAACAAAATTTAAGAAAGCATTTTTTCAAGAAACACAATTAGGCAGTGGAATTTTATTTTCCTGAAGATGTGATCAAGGTTAATAGTATAGTTGGGCTTATAACACTAAGCTACTAATACTGACTCTTACTGCAGTCACCTATTTGATACAGTCTTCCTCCGAGATCCTCAAGATTTGATTACAATTCCTCATCACATTCTTGATAAGCTACTTGATGTTAATCATTGTTTATGCTAAATTTATTTCAAGTTAAATTGTTTTCACTTTCATTCTAGCCCTATGTTAAAAATAAGTTCCCATTTCCGACTTGTTCCAAGTTCTTCACCCCTGTTATATGTAACTTTCTCTCTCCACACGTTTACATGGTTTTTCCCTTGTTTGATGTAAACCGGTACGATAAGACTTGTCTTGAATATCGGTATAGCAAAAATTAGTAAATAAACAACAAAAAATGTTTGGACAAATTTCTCGAGGCCAGGTTCATTGACAACCATAAGCCAGGTAGACGTGGGGATCGCCACTTCCTCTGGGACTGAACAGCTCAGAATGGATCTTTTTATTAAGAATGGCCAGGTACTATCAAGGGACTCGGACTGGCCACTGGTTTAATCCAGCACGGCTCTGATGCTCTATTCGTATGTTCTTCCAAGCCGTTCATCTTTTCCTTCAATATACTGATGCACATCTCGCCACTGAAAGCGCTGTGCTTTTGATCCTCGACATCCTCAGCAGGGCTCCACTGCACTAATACGTCCAGAAAAAGGCTCTTTTGTCATTTCAAACATGATAGCTGATATGGGCTACTCCGATAATGGCAAGGCGCACAGCAGGACACCACTTCTTATCCATCTACCCACAAGTTACATGGAAGTTAAAAAAAAATTTTGAACTTATGTACACTGTTCCAAGTTTCATAACCTTGTTCTATGTAATGCCTTTTGGCAATTTTCATGTTCTGTTTCAATGTAAACCGATGTGATCTTTATTTCATATAGGAACACCGGTATATAAAAATCTAAAAATAAATAAATAAATAAATAAATCACTTCACTATTTAAAGGGCTCCAGTCGCCAGAAAAAGGGTAAACGGACATTTCTGCAAGAAGGAACGTGTGTTTCTGCTAATCTTCATCATACAACTTAATTGCAACCCTGAGGTGGTAGAAAAACAGCTTCTCACCCACACAGGGCCTCAGAGCTTTATGCAGGCAGAAGGATTATTTCACTCCAGCATGCCACTGCATCAGGGTACACAACCCTTCTTGCTTACTTGGCCCATTGTAGCATTTTCACTGTGTCAGCTTCAACGTCCTTTTTTTTTTTAACCCTTAAAGGGGGCAATTTTCTCAAGTTTTTACATAATAAAAGAGGTTAGGACTCTTCAGCTTGCAGAAGAGACGGCTGAGGGGAGACGTGAGAGAAGTCTATAAAATAATGAGTGGAACGAACGAGTAAACATTAATCAGTTGTTTACTATTTTCAAAAAGTACAAAAATGAGGGGACACACAATGAAATTACTGGGTAAATCATTTAAAACTAATAAGAGAAAATATTTTTTTTCACTCAATGCACAATTAAGCTCTGGAATTTGTTGCCGGAGGATGTGGTTAGTGCAGTTAGTGTAGCTGTGTTTAAAAAAAGGTTTGGACAAGTTCCTGGAGGAAAAGTCCATTAACCATTATTAAGGTGGCGTTGCAGAAATCCACTGCTTATTCTTGGGATAAGCAGCTTGAAATCCATCTACCCCTTGGGATCCTGCCAGGTTCTTGTGGCCTGGATTGGCCACTGTTGGAAACAGGATGCTGGGCTTGATGGACCCTTGGTCTGACCCAGTATGGCATGTTCTTATATTCACCCAGATACATTCATTTCAAAGCAGTCCTTATATATATATATGGCTTTACTGTATGACAGGTGAGCAATTTTACCTATATCAAAGAGGGGCAGGAATGGGATGGGGAGAATGGGCTGCTTACCTCACACATGGGTGACATCATCGGATGGAGCCCGGCACAGAAAACTTATGTCAAAGTTTCTGGAACTCTGACTAGGCACACTAAGCAGGCCCAGCATGCACGACACCACATACTCTATGGGGTGGTGGGTGGGATTCGTGAGGACTAACATGCTGCTGTCCTAGGAGAACACCTGTTACAGGCAAGCAACTCTGCTTTCTCTGAAGACAAGCAGGATGGTAGTCCTCACACACGGGTGAAACCCTAGCTACAGGCTGCTCCCCAACACAAAAAGAGACCAACAATCACCCAACCAGGTGCCCACGGACACGTGCTGTCGGTAACAGAGCTGGAGACAGCCTGAACCCAAACAATATGCCATAAGTTAGGAGAGTTGGGTTCTACACCTCAAACAGGTTCCGGAGGACAGACTGGCTGAACCTATTGTTGCATTGGCCATCCCTATCCAGATAGTAATTAAATGTGAATATGTGGAGAGAATTCCACGTCGCAGCCTTGCAGATCTCTTCCATGGGAACTGCTCACAAGTGGGCCACCAAGGCTGCCATGGCTCTGATAGAATGAGCCCATGGCCCCTAAGAAATCCCACCTGGGCATAACAGAATGAGATGCAATCTACTAGCCAACTGGATAGTGTCTGTTCGGCAACCGCAACACCCACCTATTCTTATCAAAAGAAAAAAAAATTGGGTGGACAGTCTATAGGCTTCTGTACGCTCCAGATAGAAGGTTACGGCTCACTTGCAGTACCAACTGTGCAGTGCTCGTTCACCTTGGTGCGAATGGGGCCTGGGAAAGAATATTGGCAAGATGATTGACTGCTTAAGATGGAAATCCGTCACAACCTTAGGCAGGAATTTAGGCTTCATATGCAAGACCACCATGTCATGAAAAAAAGTGTAAGGTGGATAAGTCAATAAGGTCTGGAGCTCGCTGACCACCACCAAAAATGACCTTCCAGATCAGGTACTTCAGGTCACAGGAGCACAGTGACTCAAAAGGAGCTTTCATCAGCTGAGCTAGCTCCACGTTGAGGTCCCAAGACACAGCAGGAGGCCTTAGGCTAGGTTCAATTGCAGCAAGCCCCGCATGAAACATACAACTATAGGCTGTACAGAGATGAGCGAACCATCTACACCGTGATGATATGCGCCAGCTGCACTCAGATGAAACCTAATGGAGTTTGTTTTCAAGCCAGCCTCCAATAGGTGTAGAAGGTAAACGAGCAGTTTGTGTGGGCCAGGAGAATGGATCCAGGACCTTCCTTACATGGAAAACCTCCTCCATTTCAGTCCATAGGACTTTCTAGTGGAAGGCTTTCTGAAAGCTACCAGGACCTGAGATGCATCCTCTGAGAGATCGAGCAGTTGCAGAATTAATCTCTCAACATACAGGTTGTGAGCGACAGAGCCTGGAGGTTGGGATGCCACAACCTACCTCAGTCTTGCATGATGAGCTTTGGGGAAGTCCCCAGAATGATCGGTTTCCAAATGGACAACTCCCGAAGAAGTAGAAACCAGACCTGTCTTGATCAAAGAGGGGCTATGAGAATATTGACCCTTTGTCCTTGCGAAGCTTCAAGAGAATCTTCGCCACTAAGGGAAATCGGAGAATACACATACAAAAGACCCTTGCCCCAATGGCGGGCAAAGGCGGCAGAGGCTGGTTTTCTGTCTGTCCTATACAGGGAGCAGAAATGAGTCACCTTTCTGTTGCACAGGGACATAAATAGATCCACATCTGGGCTCCCCCAGAGGTGGAAGATCCAGTTCACTACCCCTTGAACCAGAGACCACTCGTAGGGTCTGAAGGCACAACTCAGTCTGTCTGCTATCACATTCTCCATTCCAGCCAGGTATATTTATTTATTTATTTATTTTAAGTTTTTCTATACCGGCATTCGCGATAAATATCGCATCATGTCGGTTCACAATTAACAAGTGGATAGGAACAAAATCAAAAAATAACATTTAGTAATAAATAATAATAATAATAATAGTAGTAAAAAACATAGATCAAGAGAAGGCTAAGGAATGCAGTTACAATAAAACAAGGGAATAAAATAACTTGGATCTGAGAAAAGAATGCAGGGGTTTAAATTAACAGAATATATATGCCAGTCAATGTGCTTATAGCATTGATGAATTGCCCTTATGAGGTAGGGATGTTAATTACCATGATTAAGGCAAAGTCTGGGCGACTGGTTGATAATGTAATAAGTTCAGTTTAGTTCAGGAAAAGCTTTCATGAATAGCCACGTTTTAAGTCTTTTCCTAAAAGTAGGAAGGCATGGTTCCTGTCGCAAATCTGGTGGGATAGAGTTCCACAGAGTTGGTCCTGCAGTGGAGAATGCCCTGTCTCTGGCGGTTATGTGCTTCATGGTTTTGGAGTGTGGTATTTGTAGGGTTTCTCTATAGGACTCTCTGATTGGTCTTTTGGACGTGAATTTTTTGAGAGGCCCTGAGCACCATCCTATGGGATAAGGTCCATGACCAGATCTGGACTGCTGCCCGACACAGGAGGTATGATCCCATGCCTCCTTGCTTATTGACTACCACATGGCTACTTGGTTGTCTATTCGGCTATCCAACAAAGTTGTCCTGATCCAATCTCTGAAAGCCCACAGCGTGAACCTGATTGCCTGTAGCTCCTGGAAACTGCTTTGACAACATGCTTCCTGGGTGGACCAGAGGCCCTGAGTGCTAAGCCCCTCTACATGGAGCTCCCCGCCCCAAGGTGGATGTATCCATGGTTAGGACAATTTCAGTAGAGGGACTTTGGAAGGATATTCCTTGTTCCAAATTTGAGAGTACCCATTACCAGAACAAAGAGTATTGGAGAGACAGGGTGATTCGGATACGATCCTGGAGGTTCTCCGTGGCCTGCTACCACTACAACCTCAGGGTCCATTGGGCTCTGTGCATGTGCAAACATGCCAAGGGAGTAACATGGACAGTTGTGGCCATGTGGCCCAACAGCCTCAACAGGTGCAGAGCTGACAACTGTAGACTCTGTTGAATCACTGCCGCTGTGGACATCAAGGTGACTACCCTGGAACGTGGCAGGAAGGCTTTTGTCTGAGCCAAGTCTAGCGGGCTCCTATGAAGTCCAATTGAGGTGACGGGATGAGATGGGACTTCAGATAGCTGATGTTGAACCCTAGCCACTCTGATACCCGAATGGTCAAGTGCATGGACTGAGTGGCTCCTGCCGAGATATGCTCTTGACCAGCCATTCGTCCAGATAAGGGAAAAAACATGCACTCCCAGCCTGCGGAGGGGCACCCCCATCATGGCCAGGCATTTTGTGAAAACACGTGGGGCCGACGCTAGCCCAAACGGCAACACTCTGTACTGGAATGAGAAATTACTACTTACCTGATAATTTCCTTTTGTTTAGGACAGACCGATGAATCCAGAACCAGTGGGCTATGTACCTCTACCAGCAGGTGGAGACAGAGCAAACTGACATCACAATATATATATACTCCTGCAGTGACATCAGCCTGACAAAAGCAACTGTGGACAGACCAGCAAAAAACTTGATTAAAAACAGACACCAATTCTGTACTCAAACAAGAGCTCAGACAAGCAGGTATCAACGCTAGTCTAGGGACTGGATTAACAATTACCAGTAACCCCTGGAAACTCTTAGCCATGCAGGTGGACCATAGCCCAACGGCAGGAAGCTGGATTCATCTGTCTGTCCTAAAGAAAAGGAAATTATCAGTAAGTAGTAATTTATCTTTTCTTAATGACCAGACAGATGAATCCAGCACCAGTGGGATGTACCCAAGCTACTCTTGAACAGGATCAGTGGAGACAATTGCGGATCCCCAGCATCAATGGAAGATTGGCACTCCTCGCTGCAGGGGCATCATGGCATGAGCTGGCGCATCCTCGAGCCTGGCACCATGCATTGACAGTGACTGGTACTGACCCGGTCTTTCCCCGGTGCCGATGTCAACGCCAATGAACCCAATATCCTCGACCTGCAAGAAACCAACAGGGGCCGGTCTCGAGTGCCCCCATCCGCCAGCGGCATCTTCAAGGAACACGCCAAGAGCTCACTTAACTGTGAGGCGAAAGCTCCGCGGACAAAGAAGAGATTGAAGTGGGATCCCGCGTGGACATAAGTTTTCCGTGCCTGGCGTCATCCGATGATGTCACCCATGTTGAGTACTACCATCCGGCTTGTCCTAGGAGAATACAGGATGCTTGGGAATTTGGAGCTGTGTCCTCCACTGGTCGCAGAACTATCAAAGGGATGCTCCGCGGGGAGTCTCTACTATTACTACTTATTTCTACAGCACTGCACAAAAATACATAACAAACAGTCCCTTCTCAGTGCGGCTCACAATCCTAATCAAGACCAACATGCAGAGTAAGAGAGGCTTTGGGAATGTAAGTTAAGAGAATTGTTAATTTCAATAAAACTGCAAGTGGGATAGTCAGGAATTTCCCTTTGAAAAAAAGTCACAAAAATCATCCCCTAAAATTTTAGTCTATGACTTTTTCAAACATTTGTGGTGTAGAAAACATTCCACAGAGTTCCCACAGGCAGTGAAAATCTTCCTGCATTCCAGATCCCTAACACTTACAAAAACATATCTTTGAACCTGTAGCTGGCCTTTAGAAATGTTAACAGCCCTAATGATAAATTAAGTGCTGTAATAGCTTTTCTTAATCAGTTAGTGCCTTTGGCTGTCTTTGCTAACAGGATCAAGTGCCAGTAATAAATGTAAGATTTCTTACGCATCACGCAGGCTCATTTCTCATCACCATGCACGAGAAGGTGGGAGATGGGAGACACCGAAAAGCTGCGGATTCCTACAATTAACTGAGTCAGCCACTTCTTGTCAAGCAAAATTTGAAATATGTATACTTTTCCCATAAAATAGCTTTGCCTTTAAATACCGTACATGGAATGTCTTCATGTGAAGTGAATTTGAGCGCAGCTTTGCTACTTTTCCACTTGTTGGTGCTCAAACTGGTCCCCAGCCAGTCGTGTTTTCAGGGCACCCCCTCCATTCAATACGCACAGCCTCTCGTGTGCAGTCATTAAGGATATCCTGACAATTCGACCGGCTGACGCACAGGCGTCACGCAAGACATGGCTCCCCGTTCAGGACAAGGCCGAAGCAGCAGGACCTCTAGAGGCCCGGAACAAACCGAGGTGCTGCCGCCGTTCGACGTCTTCGGTTCAGTGTGCCGCTGCTGAAGCTACGAGGAGAGCCTCCATCTCCACAAACCAAGGGTACCTCACCCCCCCTGTGACCTACCCCAGTCTCTGGTGGCGATAGCAAGTGTGTTATAGAAAGAGCCTGCTGCCTCAGCACAGCTCGTACGTACTCTTGGCTGACGGTATGGGATTCGTTTTTGGGCCAGTTTTCATTCTGAGCAGACATAAAACGGGTCTTTACATTCAGTGGGCAAATTTCCGTTTCACAATTTTTGGAAACCCGGACAAAGCCAAAACCCATTAACTCTCAATGCACCAGTAATAGTAGAATAATTCGTAGAGGGAGCAAAATCTACCAAAAAAAAATCAAACTGTAATTCCCTTCCCCCCACCCCAATGAACAGGGTGAGCCAGTATTTACCCTGAACTGAGAGGGTGTTTCCAGCACGTTAAAATCTGAAGATGAGGAAATCCCGTCCTCGAGAGTCTGCAGAAACACTTTCTGAAAATCCAGCATCTCGGGTAGACTTCCGAATAAGGACTCCATCTAAACGTAAAGGGAAAAGAAAACCAAATACCACGTAAGACATGCGACCACGTCGTTAAATCCTGCATAGAGAATATATTATACATAGGGGTGCATCGGCACTCGCCCAGAGAGGTGGCAGTTTTATACCATGGGGGGCATGCGCACACGTACGCCTGATTTTACGCTTGTGCACACCCAGCAGAGGAAATAGGGTTTCAGCCCCGCACATCTATGCCCTGACCACTTTCAGCAGGGCCATCCACCCTAGAGCCAGGGTCTCCAAGGTCCTCTGGTTCTTTAGTCTGCACCCACCCCCCCAGTTACCCCAGCCCCCTTACCCCCTTCACAGATGCCTGGAAATAGTTTTATTAGGACGTAGACCTCCTCCATAGCAGAAGTAACTTTAGGTGGTGCGCGCACAGGTACTGTCGCACACTCACCTCTTGTCCCTGCGTCCTGGAACGCCTACGCCCTGCCCCTTTTCTGTTCAAAGTGAGAAATTCACGCATCGGGACTTGTGCGTGCATGTGGGTGGCTTTTAAAAATCGGGTGGACATACGCATGTCCTACATGCGCGCGCCCGGCTTTTAAAAGTCACCTTAACATTAAAGGGAAACCTGTATTTGCAACCTTCGGAAGATTTTTCCATCTAAATTTAAATCTCCATTTGACACCTCCTGTTGTGGGAGATTCTGCATCACAACATCTCCTTGCTAGAAATGCTTCCAACTTCAGCCATCTCAAGGAGGGACCTACGAGGCCTGGAAATGTCATGGACTACAGGACCTGCTTCCTAATCCGCTTCGAAGTGTCCGAAATGCAGAACAGAAATCAAATAAATAACTAAACAAACAAAGCAATCTTACTGGTCTACTAAAAGGCACCACGACTCTCTAAACATTCCCGTTTTCTACAGGACCAACATGGGGCTCTGAAGCTGCTCAGGAAGAGATAAATTCTGGTCAGCACAGGATGTCGGTGTTGGGCTGTATTTTCTGTGATTAGGGATACACAGGTAGACAGGATGGATTTTAGCACTGAAAATTTACAGCAGCTTTCTGGAAGATTGAGGAGGTTATTCCCGAAGATCAAAGTTTAGGTGAAAGAGGAGGTTATTCTAACAAAACATGGAGTTTAGTTTTGGACTGTATGGGATAAATTAAGTTCAACAAGTGTCTAACCTATTTAAAATTTATATATGCAACATATATGATTTGTAACCAGATTTATATGTTGGTTATTTTAAGTTGAAATGAATGCAATTTACAAATGTCAACAATTCATTTTTGTTAAAAGACAAAATTGTGAAAGTGAAGCATGAACGTCCCTGCCACCATGCTTCCCCCCTCGGCTGCTAGTTTTGCAGAGTTTGGTGTAAGTTAGAAGAGTTGTGCCCAGGCCTCTGTGAGAGGGGGACACCCAGCTCCTATTCAGCCGACATAAGCAGAAACATTCACAGGCTTAGGCTTGGAGAAATCTGCCTTAAGGTAAACATCAATGACAAGGGATTGAGGTCCGAGGAGGCACCCGCTATGGATGCACAGGAATCAGCAGGAGCTTCTTACCTCGTCTTGGGTGAGGAACGTCTCATTCTGGAGGGGCTCTAGGTACAGTTCGAAGAGGCAGCTCAAGTCCTGCAAGAAATCAGAGAGTTTTTAAGTCAAAGCCCAGAGCAGCCCTGCCAGGGTCCATTAAACAGCAGTAACAGTACAGCACAGTTAAAAGAAGAGGAGAAGGCCGGCCCGATAGCTTTTGGTGGCAGTTCTGCACACTGCTGTGTACAGCATTTGGGTTTCGTTTCTTGGCCAGGGCTGGGGATGCCGTGGAGGAAGTGTTCACAACCCTCTGCTGGAAGAGAGCATCAGGTTAGAACAACGTCTAGGAGCCGTGTATAGGGCCCACGATTGCGGGAATGGAGAAGGAGCCTGGGAGCAGGGCTCCTGGGTGGGGAGCATCACTGTGACGGCTGGGCTGATCCCAGAGGGAATATAAAAAGAGGAAAAATCCAGGGCTAGCTGTGCATGAAGGCTCAGCCCCTGGCTCTGTCTGAACTGGAAGCTCAAAGAAGCTAGAATTTGGTGGCCAAAAAAAATATTAAGAGTGCAGAGCAATTTGTTCTTTTCTCCTAATAAAAGGCAAAAGCGCCAACATTCAGATGGTGGTGGTACACGCCCAGCAGAGGAGGATGGGCCGCGTTAGAAAAGTGGGTGCTCAATCCTGAACGCTCATTTTTCGTGCACTGATATTGCATCGGCCTGAAAGAGAGCTGGTGACCTCGGTTGATCCTCCCCCACCCTTCCCCTCAGCCCCTCCCGCTGCCAGGAGCGCACAGCCACAGCAAGCTTGTCAGGCCCCAAGGGGAAGAGCGTATAGGTGGCTGCTAATTCTCTCTTGCAGGTGAGGATGCAATTGATGCCCATCAGGAACGATTTGTGCAGCCACCGAGGTTAACCGAAGATACTAATTCAATCTTAGTTTTGATCCATTGCATGCATGGAGTTCTAGTTGTGATTGTCCCATTGATTTCTCTTCGGTAGTCAGAGCTGCAGATCTATGACTCCCATGTGGAAAAACCATAACTGGATCAACCTCTTTGATTGACCCGGGGTGAGTTAGAGTAGAGGAGCTGTGAACGGTGCTTCTGTGCACGCACTGCAAACTGCAGAGTGTGTGTGTGTGAGAGAGTGAGTGTGTGTGTGTGTGTGAGTGTGTGTGAGAGAGTGAGTGTGTGTGTGAGAGAGAGAGAGAGTGTGTGTGTGAGAGAGAGAGAGAGAGAGAGAGTGTGTGTGTGAGAGAGAGAGAGAGAGTGTGTGTGTGAGAGAGAGAGAGAGTGTGTGTACTGTATTAGGGAATCACATGCACAGATGGATCTGGGGAATGGGAGATTGTGTGTATGGGGCACTGAGAAGGGGGCAGCAATATACAACCACTTGTGCCTTCCTCCTCCTGACGTGATCTGTCATTCTCTGCTGAGACTTCCACTCAGCACTGTTGGCCTGGGGTGCAAGAGGAAGTAATGAACAGATAGTGTCTCAGGCTGCATCATCCTCTGCAGTTCAGGGTTGCAACTCTGCAGGAGCTGGGAGACGAGAGAGCGGTGGAAGAGCAGGAATTGTATTCTGTACATAAGATGGGAGAATGGGGTGGGGGGAGTGCATTTGTGAGTGTAGGGATTGGTGCTGGGGGGGTGGGGGGAGTGCATGTCTTCAAAGCCCGTGCCAGATGGGAACAGGGCAACGAAATTCCCTCTCCTAGCCTCGTGTACCTTGGAAGAATTTTAATGGCAGGTCTTTAAAGCAAATTCTGACGCTGAAATGAAGGTCCCTGAAATCCTGGATTTCCTGTGCCTGTTTAGTTGTTGGGGAGGGGGGGCTGTCCTGAAGTTCAGGAAACGTTTCCTCCATATCTCCTGGGTGCCTGATGCAGGTCAGTGCTAGGGTCACACAGTTTATCCCTAGTGCCTCCTTTCTGCCTCAGCAGCTCATTTTACATCGGGCGCCCAGGAGAGGTGGACGAGCTCTCAGCACGAGGACCCGTTTTACCGAGCATCTTATTGCATCGGCTCCTCAGGCAATGGAGGAGAAGGTGACTTGCCCTAGATCACAAGGAACGTGAGCAGGATGTGAATCCGAATTTCCTCCGCTAAAGATGAACTTGAAAGCTATTCAATAAGAGGGGTGGGTTAAGGGATAAAATCCAGCAGCTACTCTCCCCCACCCTCTCCGAGCATGGCAGCTGTTTCCCCTCTCCCCCCCCCCCATTCCCAGACAGAGCAGCTCTCAGCAGGCTCAGCTTCGGGTTTGTCTGCCTGCCCGCTAGTCGCAGCTTGTGATATCAGGACCACAGACAGACTGACAGAAAAAACCCCAAACTCATAATATAAGTGTGTTTGACAGCAAAAAAAAGTGCTAAAAACTCTGAGGTTAAAACTCAAAGGTGTTTGTCTAGCTTAATTTGGGACTTAGCTGGAGAAATATAAGGGTTTTAAATATTCCTTCCCCATCCCCCCCCCCCCCCCGACCCCCAATGATCGGATAAGTCATCTGGCTACAAACCAGGAGGTGCAGGAGCAGGACTTCAACTCAGCCAGGTGGCTCGCACACTCAGCGCTGGCTACATTTAGCAGATAAGCCTGGTCATGGTCAAAGAGTTACCCGAGTTCATCTGGATAACTTTAAACCTAACCAGGGATATGCACCGAACATCCTGGCCAATCCTCTGCCCCACACAAGATTTACATTGTGGCCCATTCCCTCCTCCCCCAGCAGGAAGAGGAGAAGCTCTTCAGCGCCTCCCACGGGGAGAATATTAAACTGCCACTACAGAAGAACCCGGATATTCATTTATTCACTGCACTTGATGCAGGATTGCTCAGTACACTGAGTATTTGCCTAACCCTTTCTGGATAACTTTGTGCTTGCAGACTTACTGAACATTAAGAATCAAGGAAGAAAAAAAATAAAATTTTGCTACTCAAAAGGGGTATAAAATGTATATATTATATTATATCTATAGCATGCATAACCATACCTTAAGGGGTCAATTTTAAAAGGAGCGCACACATGGACGTGCCGATTTTATTCCATGTGCACGCCAGCAGGCGCATCTTGTAAAATCTGATGTGTGACGGATTTTAAAATCCACATGTGCATGAGTGGGCGGCGTGCCCGGGGAGATGGGGACGAATTTTCCATAAATATGCGCGGCAACGCAATTGGGCCTCCCCCAGTTCCCTATCCCCTGCCTAAACTTCCTTCCCCTCTCCACCCTGACCCTTAACCCCTAACTATCTAGCCGAAAAATTTTTTTTTTTTTTACTTACTGCTCCTCTGGAGCAGAAGTATTTTCCACACCCCCCCCTCCCCCTCCCAGCCTGTTCTGTTTCAGGGCCCGGCTCTTGTGCACGTAGCGGGGTTTACGTGTGCGGGCCTTTGAAAATTTGGGTTTAAATATCTTAGACAGGCTCATTTATCCAACACCTACACTGAGGGCCAGATGTACGAGCCATGGGAAACACTCTGCAGTGCACGTGAACCCAGATTTTTAAATATAACGCACACCATTATTGTGCACACAGACACTTTTCTCTCATTAACATTTACAGAAAGGTTTAGTGCAGAGCTCTAGGAGTTGAATTAGATCTGGCAGAAACCCCACATTTTTCACATTACACCCAGGAAGGACGTTGCCAATATGATCTATATTGTTTACCACGTTCTCAGGTGGCCTTCCTTATTTCCACGTTGTACGGTGCTTGTGTCACAACCGTTTATCACCAGCCCGCTGACTGCAGCACCGAACTCGAGCGAGCTAGTCCCCATCATAATATATATATATATATAATAATACACCAGGGCTCTGCTCCCCTCCGTCTGACTTTCTATTGGTCCTGCATCGAGGTGGAATGCTTTCCTGCATGCGGTAACCGGACAGAGCTATCACACATGGGGTACATTTTAGGCAGTTCCCGGCACGCTCACATGGACGCGCGCATGTTATAAAATCCAATACCCGCGCGCCCGATTTTATATCTGCGCGTGCACGTGTGCTCAGGTTCCGACTCACGCACGCGAGGGGGGGTTATTTTGTAAAAACGCGTGGCGACGCAATCGGGCCCTTGCCTAGCTCCCTCCCAGCTGAGAGGGAACTTCCCTATTCCCCTAACTAACCTTCCTCCCTTTTACCCCTCTCCACCCTGACCCCTAAAACCCACCCTATATTTTTTTGTTTAAAAACTTACCTGCTCCTCTGGCTGCCGGTGCACACTTCACCGGGACAGTGTAAAATGGCGCTGCCCCAACCGGACCCCGCCCAGCCTCTTTTTAAATGCCTGGCGCTTTCGTGCGTACCGGGAGATACAGGTGTGGCCGGGCCGTTTTGAAAATGCGCTCAGCGCACGCACGGCTCGGCCACACGCGTATCTTCTGGGATTTAAAATCCCCCCGTATGCCCTTAAGTGGGTCCTTTCTGTAACTTGGGACCTCTTATTAATACCTCAGGCCCATTCTAGCTCTGAAACACCGACCTGCATCCCTCCTTTTTCAAGCTGTGTTGGTCAAATATGTGATATCAGACGACACTGGTCTATACTTTTGCCCCCCACCCAAATGAGATCCCCTTGGTTTGCTTTTTACTAGGGCTGATATCATCGGATTTATGCACAGAACCCCCTCCCCCCCGATTCTAACCGGATCCTCACCGCTGTGGCAATGCCAGTGCTCACTTTCATGTCGTCAACATCCTAGCAATGGTAAAAGCTGTCTTGAAAGATGCCTCCGACTGCTGTCCAACAGGCCTAGTTTACATCCTACTCTGCCCCTGCAATCTTTTATATGTGGGTAAGACGACACTCAGGATATTGAGAACAAGAATTTCGGAACACTGCAGCTGTATTCGTCAGCCCAGAACGGAGGGGCCGCTGGCAAGCCGCTGACTTGAGTATGGTCATTCCAGTCCTGATTTGCGCTATTTTGCAATCAAAGTTGTCTGACGAGAGATTCGTGGGGGTGATTTCCCTGAGTGATTGCTCCCGGTGGATTAATGTTGAATCTACATATTGGATTCCCTTACACCGCCTGGCCTCAATCGTGAGACTGAATGGTCATCCTTTATCTAATTGTATAAGCATGGGGCCTCCTTACTCCGCCCATGGATCCTGTTCTTCCTTTCCATTGGCTGCTTCAGGTCACATGACTTTTGGTAACAATTTTAAACTGTCTTTTTGGCCCCCGCTCGGTACACTGCATTGACTGTTATTCTTTATTACCTCACGACTACAGTATGTTTATATCATTCTCATCTTTATTGTCCTATGTTGCTGTAATATTTTATTATAGAATTTGCTGTACTGTAGATACTGCTTGCCCTGTTTGTCATGAATAGTTGCCTTTCATTTGTTGTAGTGTTCTCCCTCCTGACAAAGCTGAATGGCGCAATACATCCCGTGTTGGGGGACAGATCCTTGTTGATTATACAGCTATTGACCAAGAAAAAATTGGGAATATTTCAACATGAAGTTTTCAACTGAGTGATTGAAAGAGACAGACTTTTCAACTGTCCATGATACACTGAGATAAGGCAATGCGAGATGGCGTTTCAGTGGCTTGTATCCCCGATTTGCTTTTTCCACCTCAAAAATCTTTCAATGATTTCTGTGTTGGTGCAACCTACAATAAATCTACATTTCTGTCCAAGGTTTACTGGGCCACTTCCAGTTTAGCATTTGGGTGCGCGCCTTATAATCAAGCAGTGCACTGAATAAGCCCTGCATTTTTGTAGTGTTTTATTGTTAATATTACCTAGCTCTTTATTAAAATTACTTGAATACAGAATTCCCAATAATGTGCTAAGATTAGAACATATAAATAGGAAAATGTTTATTTTTCCTCCAGAAAAACGTAAGAGGCTAGTACAAAGAAAAGTTGGTTTCAGACCTCTGAAACAGTAGGATGAGAACAAAAAGAATAAATACACAAGATCCACTACTTGCAATAACAGGAAAAAACAATCTCTGAAAGCATTTCTATTTCTTTGGCGTTACCTTCACGTAAGATTTCTCGGTGTCCAGCAGCTCCTGAATGACCTTCCTCAGTCTGTCTGCATCGGACAGGTGTCGCGCCAGGGGCCTGCGGAGTGGGCCTGGGCTGTCCTTCTGTCCCTCCATCCCACTTGGCTGTATGTCCTGTAGGCTGCCACACAATGCAGAGGCCTGGTCAGTGCTCTGCGAAAGAAAACAATCAAAATCACGCATTGCTTTGCCGAAGAGTGAAAGAAATCTTGTGTGCATGCTCTGTTACTCTCCGCCGAGGATAAACGAGAACGCCAGTAACAAAAAGCAGCACATTCACATCTGATGTGGTAAGTGGTGGTAAGCTTGATGATAACCTGGCCTCTAACTTCAGTGCCCTGAGTGGGGGATGCCAAAAAGCAAAGTTATACTCTTACATCAGGCAAACAGTGCTCGGCAAACCAGTGGTGCCCAGGCCCAGGCTCCACTAACAAAAATATTGGGTGGTGCAGCAAATTTCCATGAACAGGCAATGTGGTCATGGTGAGGACCCGTGTGGCCGAAAGAAGAGCTAGAGAAGCGCCGAAAGCTCCACCCGGTCTCTTCCGAATTTTAAAACAAGGGGGTCAATGCAATAAAAAGTGCGGAAAGCGGGCGCTGAAAAGTCAATGCCCCCGCAAGGGGGGGCGCCATGCATTACCCAAATTAGGGGGTCACTTGCGTGACCTTAGCGCCTCCTTGCTAACGCGACCCCGCCGCGGCTGCCAGTTATGAAGACTGACGCTGGTAAATTCGGCCTGGTTTTCATAACCGGCCGTCTGCCAGTAATGACAATGGCCGCCGATGGCCATTTACTGGCCGTCTGCCAGTAATGACAATGGCCGCCGATGGCCATTTACCGGCCGTCTGCCATTAATGACAATGGCCGCCGATGGCCATTTACCGGCCGTCTGCCAGTAATGACGATGGCCGCCGATGGCCATTTACCGGCATCTGTCTTCAGAACTTGGCGGTCTGCCAAGGGTTTTTTTTTTTTTTTTTTTAACGCCTGTGCATCATTTGCGTGTGATGAGCGCTATTGCATTCACTCCGCGTCCAACGCAGGTTAAACAGGCACTAATCCCTCTATTGTATAGGGGGTGGATTAGTGCAGGTTATACAGGGCGCTCGGCTGAGCGTATCTGTATTGCATCGGCCCCAGAGAGAGGAAGGGTGGCAACCCAGGTGATCCCATGACGATATAAGATGACGACCTTGAGAAAACAAATGTTAATTTCTTGGTATATTTAGTGGGGAAGAAGGGTGGGATGGGGAGGGAACTTTTGTTGTATTATGTATACAGGACACTGGTGCCAGATTGTCTATTGTATGGCAGCAATGTGGTTTACTGCAAAATTGTTGAAAATTAATAAAAGAAATTGTAAAGATAAAGTATAGGATGAGGGAGAGGTTGGTATGGGGTGGGGAGCAGGCTGCTGCAGCTCCTTCACTGCCGCTCCCCTCCCGACCCTCACTGCAAGTCGTATGCGCTGCTCAGTACCCTCAGCCCAGGGGTAAGACGGAGGCTGGAAGATGGAGGAGGTGCTGTACATGCAGTGTGTGCTGCACAACGCGGGGCCCCATTATTACCAAAACGGGGGGCTCTGGCTGCAGCGACCATGAAGCGGCACGCGTGACTGCGCAAGCTCTAGGAAGGATCTCCTACACGTTTTGGGAACCATCACTGCTGTCTCTTGTTGCTGCGAGGAGCTGAGAGCGCAGCCCAAATTCTGACCTGCATCTAAGCGTCAGGCACTAGGGACTTTTCTAGGGCAATACTGGTCGGAAAAAAAAACCATTGCTGTGACCAGAAGCCACCCCAGAAAGCATCGAACCTTCAACCATGGGCAGAGCGCGTCCTCTCCGCTACCCGTGGACCTACGCAGACATGCTAAAGAAGAGAGTACGTTTTTAGTAGGGCTCCTAAGTATCACTCTTATCCGCTTATCTGCCTGCACAAATCCAGTCAAGTCTGAAGAAAAAAAAACCAAACCAAAAAATGGTACCTGCACACTTTCTAGTTGCAGAACAAGTTGCCAGTCCAACAACGTACACTTACTCCATCTAAAACGATTGTGCAACGTACATACCTAAGCCTACCCATTTACCTTGCTTTAATACAAAGCCATTATCTGGACAATACTGCAATCCCCAGGTCCTGATACATTATTCAGAAAATCTCCTGTTATCTGGAATTTGAGCGCTGTGTAGATGTCATAACCCAGTGCAGCTCAGTGCTCACAAGCAGTGCGCTTCCTATTCCCAGCATTTCTGGCAGTGATGACAGCAATCAACCTGGCAGACAAGAGACCGGAAGACCCTCAGGCACAAAATCTGGAGAACGCTATCAAAAGAACAGCTTTCTGCAGAGAAGAGTCAGAAGTATCCATGCAGCCCAAAATGGAGGTGCTCAGATCATAGGGGCTAGCGTAGAACTGGACAACTGACCATCTATGGGACAAGATACATGAGTCTATAATGGGAATGGCTAATCCCAAAATATTACAAGGGCCTGAGCTGCATGAGTAGTTCTGCCCACATCACAAGGAGGGTATGCTGGTGTCTGGGTCTATGTTACTTCCTCACCCACACCACTCACTGCTCTGAATAACCAGCCGAGGAACATTCCAGGCAAGCCAAGCTCCCCCAAACTTGCACACTTGTGTTACTACTCATCTGGTTGCCAAAATGTTGCTAGATCACAAATGCTAAAAGACAGGAAACAGAGAGTAGGATTAATGGACAATTTTCTCAGTGGAAGGGAGTGGACAGTGGAGTGCCTCAGGGATCTGTATTGGGACCCTTACTTTTCAATATATTTATAAATGATCTGGTAAGAAATACGACGAGTGAGGTAATCAAATTTGCATATGATACAAAATTGTTCAGAGTAGTTAAATCACAAGCAGATTGTGATAAATTGCAGGAAGACCTTCTGAGACTGGAAAATTGGGCATGCAAATGGCAGATGAAATTTAATGTGGATAAGTGCAAGGTGATGCATATAGGGAAAAATAACCCATGCTATAATTACACAATGTTGGGTTCCATATTAGGTGCTACAACCCAAGAAAGAGATCTAGGTGTCATAGTGGATAACACATTGAAATCGTCGGCGCAGTGTGCTGCGGCAGTCAAAAAAGCAAACAGAATGTTAGGAATTATTAGGAAGGGAATAGTTAATAAAACAGAAAATGTCATAATGCCTCTGTATTGCTCCATGGTGAGACCGCACCTTGAATTCTGGTTGCCACATCTCAAAAAGATATAATTGCGATGGAGAAGGTACAGAGAAGGGCAACCAAAATGATAAGGGGAATGGAACAGCTCCCCTATGAGGAAAGACTAAAGAGGTTAGGACTTTTCAGCTTGGAGAAGAGACGGCTGAGGGGGGATATGATAGAGGTGTTTAAAATCATGAGAGGTCTAGAACGGGTAGATGTGAATCGGTTATTTACTCTTTCGGATAATAGAAGGACTAGGGGGCACTCCATGAAGTTAGCATGTGGCACATTTAAAACTAATCGGAGAAAGTTCTTTTTTACTCAACGCACAATTAAACTCTGGAATTTGTTGCCAGAGGATGTGGTTAGTGCAGTTAGTATAGCTGTGTTTAAAAAAGGATTGGATAAGTTCTTGGAGGAGAAGTCCATTACCTGCTATTAATTAAGCCGGCTTAGAAAACGGTCACTGCTATTACTAGCAACAGTAACATGGAATAGACTTAGTTTTTGGGTACTTGCCCGGTTCTTATGGCCTGGATTGGCCACTGTTGGAAACAGGATGCTGAGCTTGAGGGACCCTTGGTCTGACCCAGTATGGCATGTTCTTATGTTTTTGCCACCCTATTCAAACCAAGCAATCATCGAGCACAAGAAATGCCAATACCAAAGGAATTCATGAAAGAGCTTGGTGGCCATGAAACGTTCAGAAACTACTTCAGTGAGGATTCTGTTTGGCGAGTGCCTGGGATCCTGTCACAATTCAAGCTCGGAAGAATGAGCCGCACAATTTGTGGATTTCCACTGTGATCCAGATGATGATTTTTTAGGGCGGACACTGAATTAATGCGATATGCCCAAGGAATAAGTAACAGTTATAGACCTCAATAATGAAGGAGTTCAACACTGAACTGACTGCAGCAACAATGTTCTGGTTTATCAGTCTTATCGATTCTGAAATTGGTATTGTTTTAATTCCAAGATAGAAGATAGGTAATAGAGAGACTGGGAAGAGCCACTAGATCTGCAGAAGATGACCCTATGAGCTTACATTACCCAGCAGAGTATCTGTAAATGTTCAGGCTGAAGGAGAGATAAGAAGCCTAAGTGCATGAAGCAGATGAGACTCATGGAATTAATCTGGCAGGCAAATACAATGTGTTGTTGTACTAATAGAAAATGCAAGCCCCCAGCCTAGCGCCCCATCCCACTGCACACACACCTTAGAGTAAGAATGAGTTCTTTTACAGAAGATCAAACTCGATTCTTGGTCGGTTTGGAAACCCTGGAGATCTTCCACTTGCTTACTATTACTATGGATTCGTCTCATTTTATGGACTATTGGGGAGAGGGATAGTACACAAGGATGCTGGGTCTGTTGAACTCAAGGTTTGGTTATGTTCTTTTACGACTAGGTCAGGACCACACCTGCCCAACAGTTGCTTTACTGTTGATGTAAGAACAAAACTAATAAAAATTGTTCAAACATACAGAAGATCAAACTCAACGCAGAAGGATTTCAATCTAGTTCAGAATTAGACGAAAATTCAGGATTTCTTCTAATTTGGGGGGGGGGGGGAAATCCATCAGATTGATGCAGTGAATCTGAAGTTGCATTTTGCTATAACTACAGATTTTACGTAAAGGAAACCCCTCCACAGCTGGGCGAGTTAACCTGGCAAACCTGTGGAAGGTTGTGTTGGCTTGCTGAACGGGGAAGATACCTGCCTAAATCAGGCTCCTCTCTCTGCCAATGACAGCCGGCTTTACAGAAAATCATCCTGTATGTTAGGTTTCAATTAAGCTTGAAGTTGGAAGCACGCCACAGCTGACCTTTATTGGGCTTTTAATAAATGCATAATGAACATTACCGGCATTGGCTTTGGGGTGTCATTTGTCTTCAGTTTGTTCATTTTACAGCCTTTATCAATTATTTCCTCCAACGCTCACAGTGATGTCTGGCAGCCAATTTCTAAAGATTTTTGTTTCCTACCGTTCAGTATCATTTTTACCAGTAGCACAAAATTCCAGCAATTCATCTAACAAATTAAATATGCATTAAAGGCCCCAATACAGGCAAATTAAAATGCATAAAACATCACAGTAACAAAGCATTACATGAGGAAATTGCTTTATTTATTTTACACAGTGCTTGCATCACCTGCCATTTAGCCTTGTTAATTATGGATTGCAACCCATGCCGGCCTCTTCTTACATATGTACACACACACACACTATAAAACTAGATGTGACAAAGCAGTACTACAGCTAGATTCATCTAAATATAAGAACGGTTTGTGCAGCGATTGGATTAAAAGACCTGCATCTTTCGTTAAGGCCCCTCGCCTTATTCATAAAGATCTCTAGCTTTTCCCTCTCTTTCCATGTTATACCTGTAGAGAGTTCTACGCACAACCGTTGTCTCCCCCTCTACCATACAAAAACACAATCTTTAAAGATTCTTAATGGTAAGTAAGGATGGCCAAGCTGGAGGAGCTTTAAAAGAAATAAAATCTGGCAAAAGCAAAGAACTCAAGCACCAAAACCTCGTAAAAAATGTCACCGCAGTGACAGCACCAGGGCGCCATCCAGAACCCTGCAGTCTGGCCACCAGGGGTCACCCTGAAGCAATGGCCATGAACCCCTCTGCCCCTGCAGTATCCCCAGCTCAAGCTGGCCCGGAGAGCAGAAGATGCAGTGCATGGTCCTTGCCCACGAGCCAACGCGCCAGTCAAACTCGGATAGTTTTATGCACCCCCTAGTACTGCTACTTTAAGCAACCTGTATGAAATGACAAATACGATGTCTTGTAGCATTAAGAGAAAATGCAAGCCCCCAGCCTAGCTAGCACCCATCCCACTGCACACACACCTTAGAGTAAGAATGAGTCGTTTTACGGAAGATCAAACTCAACGCTGGAGGATTTCAATCTAGTTCTGAATTAGATGAAAATTCAGGATTTTCTTCTAATTTTGGGGGGGAAATCCATCAGATTGATGCAGTGAATCTGAAGGAAAAAAGATCTGAAGTTGCTGTAACTACAGATTCTACGTAAAGGAAAGCCCTCCACAGCGGGGCGAGTTAACCTGGCAAACCTGTGGAAGGTTGTGTTGGCTTGCTGAACGGGAAGAGCGCTGCTTTCAAAGGTCAGATACCGCGCGGGCACATTCGGTCACCAACCGAGGCGAGAAAACGTAGCGCGCTCTCTCTCCTATCAGAAGCACTCCAGTACTCTGGCACGGCTGAACATTAAGGAGCCTGCACCCGCCTGGTCCCCTTTACATACACACGCGACCCTGGGATGGAAATTCTCTCACTACGTCATGTGTAGCCGAGCACAGCGGTGGACATCACCCAGCCACGCGCTCTGATGTTAAATCTTACGCTTTTAGCACATTTATCCATGTTACCCTTCCATTTCCTTCAAGGAAAGATCAATATCAAACTACTCTTATAACCACGAGGATAAGGGGGAAGGACTATGAAATAACTTAACAGCATTTCTATTTTATTGATACAAGTGTACAGACGTATATATACACACACATATATCTATCTTCCTAGAGTAAGAAATGCTGGAGGTAGATGGATCTTTTTCCAATCTCCAATTGTACAATCATATTTTGCAGAGAAGGTGTTATGTAGCAGGTCATGGGCAATGTTCTCTCTTCGCTGAACAATATGTCATCATTTCTGTTTCTTTTCTCTGAATATGAAACGTGCTGGCACTTAATGGAAGCGTGCCAGCATGTGAATGAATGAATGAATGAATGGCAGTGTTTGAGGGCAAGGCTATCATACTAACTATATTTACAAACCAAGGTCGTGTCCATTAACAACAACCATAAAATACAGCAACACAATTCCATACCAAAATGTGACAAACAAAGGATAATATAAAACAATCCCATCCTTTACCTACAATAGCAATTGCAAATTATTTACCATGAATTCTCTTCTCTCGGAATCAAAACACAAACCACAGCACATGGAGGCCAGAAATGACTTACCTAATGGCGAGACACCCAAACAGTGACAGGCTGATGCAATAAGGTGCGTCCAGCCTAGCGCGCAAGAACAGCGTCCAATGCAGTAAGGAGATTAGCGCAACCAAAACGCACGCCCAACAGCGCCTAACGCATGTAAATTCCATGTGGATGAAGGCATTAGCTATTAGCGCCCGATGCAGCAAAGCACACCCAAAGGCTGGGCGCTCAATGCACAGTTTTTAATGCAGGGAAATTAACTCCAGCTCCGGAGGTGGAATAAAGCTAATTCTGAGTCAAGGGCTCATAAGAAACATTTAAAAAAAAAAATTACGGTCCTCTGTGTTGTGAGGAGATTTGTCCTTGCACTGGAGAAAAAAAAATTATATATATATATTTTTATTTATTTAGATTCTTTTATATACCGAAGTATAGCAGGCTGCCTTCACTCCGGTTTACAATGTAACCAACATCATACATAAAACGCATTCATAACAAACATATTGAAACGTGTATAGACAACTAGTAACAATTCAGCATATGTCAGAAGTGTGAGGATAGGTGTAAGAGAGTAAGACTTACAAATTGGACTTGCAGTGGGAGAGCATGTATAATTAATCATTTAGATACATAACTAAACTGATATTGATTTGATGTATTTGATATATTGTATGTATTTAGGTATATATTGTATATACTGTATTATATATATTGTATTATATATATATTGTATATTGTATATATTGTATTATATTGTATGTATTTATGTATATATTTGTAATATTATATGTATTTGATATATTGATTTGATGAAAGAGACGTGCACTTTTCTTATGACTGCACAATTTAGAAACCCGTAGCAATGAGCGCCTGATACAATAAATTCAGCTTTGAAATCAGCACCTCGGCAAAATAACCAGAAAGAAGCGCGATTAAAACCGACGCTCGTACTGAGCGCCCACTGCCACTGTCGGTGTCCGATGCAATGAACTCCAGCGCCAGAAAACGCAGAATTCTTACTTCGTGCACCCTTTTTTCACACTTCCCCACTTTCTCTCGTTTATATGCTGCATCGGGCACACAGGGGACGTGGCTGCGCATGCATTAGGAAAACGAGCACTTTTTTTGCGATTTTAGTTGTGTTTCCAGGCTGGCAGGAAGGCAGTCAGGCTTCACCTCCCTGCCCCTGGGGTAGAAGGTAATGAGAGAGAGAGTAACAGAGGGGAGAGAGCCCTACCAGGAAGACCAGGGGCTGGGGACCGTTTGCCTCTCTGGCCGATGCTGCTGAAGGGTCAAGCACCAGCTCCCGGGGGGTAGGAAGCAGCAGTACAGCCAGCGCCCTCTGCAGGGCTGGTAAGTAACAGCAGCTGCGGCAGGACTGGGTGAGGAGTTACTGCGGCCTCCCTGTCTCCAGTGATCGAGGCTGGAAGCGGGGAGGCAGCACTGGAAACGCTTTCTTGTAGCTCTCAGAACTGTAACCGAGGGAGGCAAGAGCTGGGAGGAGAATGCTGAAGGCAAAGGGGAGACTCTTTCAATAGCAAAAGTACTCAAGATGAGGAGCCGAGGAGCCGTCCAAAAGTACTCAGCACTCGTCCTTTCAGACCCCTTAGATTCTAGAAAGTCCCAAAACGCCTTTCTCCTCCTCATAGATGCCGAGAGGATCCAAAGCTCTCCCCACAGCATTTGAAATCCTGGGGGGGGGAGATATCAAAATACTGACTCCTCTTGCTTGAGATCCTGTAGGAAGTTTTAGTCGCCTCAGTCGTGCCGAACCCTCTGAAGTTCTGGGCACACTCCTAGCAAAAATATTCCCCATTCCCAAGCAGGTGGTGTTATCCGACAAGGAGAAATGAAGAATACAAAACCTCACCTAAAGGCACCGAGTATCCCAACTACAACGCAATATTAGTGACAGGGAGTCCCGGCTCACGTCCCAGACCCCCACTAAACACAGCTGTGCAGCGCGTGGCAGGTAGTCGTGGCAGGTAGCGTGGCGGGTGGGACTCCGTGGCAGGAGCTGGAGTTTGCAGCAGTTACCTCGGTAAGCCAGCAGCCCCACGTGTTCGAGCAATACTGCCACAGCTCGCATGGCCCATGGATAGGATTTTGAATGCTACTCAGGCACTGACCAAAATCCAGAGCTCTCCCCCACTTGTGTGTTTCCTCAACTAACTGGGAGCAATGACGGTATTACCCCTGGGAAAAAGAAAACCTTTTGTCAGGTCACATGACCAAAAGTTGCTGCCCCTTCCTAAACCAGACTAGAATCCCGTTGTGATTAGCAGGGCTAATGGTGATCCACATGACACCTAAAAAACTAATATTCGTTCTTCCTCTCAGCTACTGGCTAACTTATTACTTATCAGCAATACGGCCACGCCCATTGCGACAATGTATTCTTTAATATTATCCGGGAAAAAAATCACCACAAACAACTTGTTCTTAAATGCACATTACTATAAAAATGTAAGCCATATACCTAAAGCCAAAAACCCAAAATCACTGATGTAATTATATATCAGCAGCAGAGATCTGGAAAACGTTCAGGTCCTCAAATTACCTACACACCTAAACCAACTACTGCCCTAATGGACCACTGGCAGCAACAGCAGATATAAATCGCCTTCAGTCTGCTAACATGCAGCCTACTGCACCTTTAAGAAGGTTCCCAGGATTGTGAGGACATCTTAGGAAAGCAAGTTTACAAAATCACCACAGAAAGAATGGTTAGCAGCTACCCCATGCTGCTTCGTCTTTCAAAAGCAGTTCCACAAGTGCTGCTAATATACTATAGTCAAGTGCAACAGATCCAGACCCGAACAGAACAATCTCCCACTCTATGGCTAAAAGCAAAGGAGAGAAATGACCCACATTTATGGGATGGCAATGTCCAGTTATGTACCGTCCAGCTGCAAGACAGCTTCCCTTGGGTTGCAACGACGCATCTCGTGGGTGGCTTGTAACATTTCCTCTACTATAAAATAAGCAATTTACATGAGGCAGGATTAATAATAATAAAGTCAGGGTGGCAAGACAGTAAGTCTGTATTTCAATCCACATATGAAAGTTACATAGATAGTGCCTCCAGTGATCAGACATATCACAGTAGAACTTCTACATTAAAAAAAAATAAAAATCACTAGGTATGTGCTTTTTTTTTCATGTTTTCCTTTTGGGTCATTATCTGTTTGATTTAGTTTTTAAAATGGTTCGGGGTATCAACAGGGGAAGCAGTTTGTTAGCTAGAGGTCTGGTTCTGCATTCCCACTGGCTGTCTCCTTAGTTACTTGTTTGTTGCCAAGGTTGCAAGTTGGTGTTGTTGGGGGGATGGCCAGCACCCGGTAACAAGTGATATAATAATAAAATCAAGTTCTAGTCAGCAGAAGCACGTAATGCAAATGCATATTTTCAATTTGCCAGTCCCTTTGGATTTTAGGAAAGGGGCCCTGGCATTTTGGGATATACGTACTTTTAATTCCCCTGGTATGCATCTGTGTATTTATTTAATTAAAATCTTGTCTATACCGTCACTAAGTTACTGTCATTTGGGTGGGGGCAGAAGTGACTGGGGTGACTGTATAAAGTGACAGTGGGAGAGAGAGACTGGTTGGGTGGGGTGGTGACTGGTGAGAGAAAGGCAGCCTGTTGTGTGCAGCAGGGTGACTGGTGAGAGAGGAGGTAACTAGGGTGACTGCATGGTGTGACGTGGGAGAGACTAGTTGGAATGGGGACTGGAGAGGGAAAGAGAGAGGCAGTCTGATGTGTGTGTGGGAGATGACTGGTGAGAGGCTAAAATGGGAAAGCTCACATAAGTAGAGACCTTCATTTTCATTTTTCCAGGGAATTTCAATGTGATAAAAAATGCAGTGGAAAAATGACTGCTCTAATGCACAGAGAGAACATTCCATGCAAGTCCATTCAAGTCATTTTTCCACTGATTTTTTCTTATCACACTGAAATTCCCAGGAAAAATAAAAACTGAACACAAAACACATAAGTAAATCTATACAGTTTTTAAAATCTAAAGTTTAAACATCTACTTTGAGCACTCCTTTTAGTTCTGACAAGACACAGTATCACTGAGGTTATGGGACTGGACAACCAGGGGTCAACGGTCAGTGTTTAAAGCTCAGTGGATAGGAACCAAACTACACTAGAACCAAGGATCTAGATTTCCGAAGGGCTGACTTTCAGAAAATGAATGAATGTGTTAAGAAAGCCTGGTTAGGAGTAGGGGAGCTAACAGATACACAGATCTGTGGACAGAAAAAGGAGCATGAAAAACAGCAAGAAATCACTGTGACGGCAGAAGAAAATGAAGAGAGCAGAATGATTCACTCAGAGCAAAATGAATGGGATTCAGGAAACACACGCACAGGAGGAAGGCAGGCAGAGGCTGAAGTGGAGCAGTATATTGCTCAATCAAGTAGATAGAGGAGATGCAACTTTCTTTAGCTAAATGTATTTAATTAGTCGCCTTTCCAAACCAGAACTTAAGGCAAGTTACGTTTCAGGTACAATAGGGTCCCTTCCCCAGAGAGCTTACAATCACGGGCCTAGATTAATAGCAGACTGATGAGCTGCGTGAAAGGGGCAGGGAGTGAAGTTGCGCGCCGGCGCATCACGGCGTTTTTTATTTATTTAAAGTATTTATATACCATTTTTAAAAATAAATTGTCAAAACGGTTTACAAAGGAATAAAAATAAACAAAATTAAAATTAGATTTAAAAATAAAATACATAAATTGGTATATAGCTAGCTAGATAGCTAATCTTAAGGAAAAAATCTTATTAAAAGAAGCTGTGCCATGGGGAGGAAGGCGAGTATAAGGAAGAATTCTCTAGACAGTTTCGCACCCATAGCGCCACGGGAAAAGGGGTATTACTTCCCGCGGTGCTGCCGGCGATAATGTAGAAAACATGGATTACCCGCAGTGCTGCCGGGACATAACTCCGCCCAAACCCCGCCCAGACTCCTCCCCTTCCCCTAACTTGCATCGCACCACTGTGATACCGGCACATCGCGGGTTGATGAATGACCCGGTTAGTTGGTACCTAAGGAAAGGGAGAGTTAAGGGGTATCAGTGGGATCTGACCTCTGGCTTCTCAACCCACTGTCCTTATCACCAGGCCCCTCGTGCGTGGCAGAATCGTGGCTTGTGGTTCTGGTGCTGAAAACCAGCCATCTTAAGTGGAAGAGTCTCAAACACAGGAAACGCCTTTACTTTCAATTACAAAGAGAGCTTTCAAAATGGCAGCTTGTATGTGGGCTTCTCTTTCTACTACACTGGACACGTTACGATGCCATTTGCCAAGTATCTAGTCGTAAGCAGACAATTCTGGGATGGGACCCGTACGGGAGGCCACTGGGGATGTTACAGGTTCACTGCGAGGATGTGGTAAGACGAGGACACAAAGGGTCAGTATCCCTGGTGAGATGCACTAAGATGAAACACGAATGAAGCAGGATCTGCCACACAAGGCACTACGTGCCGACTGCAGGGTCACAGATAATTAGTGTTTCATTACCAATGTAGTAAAGGTCCCACACACATAACAGCAAAGACACACCAGCTAAAAAAAACCCAAGCCACTCAAGGTCTGGGATTCCCTCTGCCTGGGTTACGTTATCCCCTTTTTAACCGCACATCAGAAGTCATCTTTTGAGAAACTCCTGCAATCTCCTAAAACATGCTGGCTTTTTCTTCTGATTCTAACTCCCTCACATCGTTTCTTTACTTCTTCTGTTCTCACAATTGTTTTACACTCACGTGATGTGGGGTTGAGTTCAACGAGGTATTAGATCCAATGGTAAGGCAAGCAATCCCAACACAGGCAAGTCCATCCTGCCTCTCTAGTTCCCATACAGAAACCAGGAGGGGCAGTCCCTGGGGACCTACAGGCAGAGGTCACGCCGTGGATCATGGGGGGTTGAGTTCAAAGAGGTATTAGATCCAATGGTAAGGCAAGCAATCCCAACACAGGCAAGTCCATCCTGCCTCTCTAGTTCCCATACAGAAACCAGGAGGGGCAGTCCCTGGGGACTACAGGCAGGGGTCCCGCCATGGATCATGGGGGGTTGAGTTCAAAGAGGTATTAGATCCAATGGTAAGGCAAAGCAATCCCAACACAGGCAAGTCCATCCTGCCTCTCTAGTTCCCATACAGAAACCAGGAGGGGCAGTCCCTGGGGACCTACAGGCAGGGGTCCCACCGTGGATCATGGGGGGTTGAGTTCAAAGAGGTATTAGATCCAATGGTAAGGCAAGCAATCCCAACACAGGCAAGTCCATCCTGCCTCTCTAGCTCCCATACAGAAACAGGAGGGGCAGTCCTGGGGACCTACAGGCAGAGGTCACACCGTGGATCATGGGGGGTTGAGTTCAAAGAGGTATTAGATCCAATGGTAAGGCAAGCAATCCCAACACAGGCAAGTCCATCCTGCCTCTCTAGTTCCCATACAGAAACCAGGAGGGGCAGTCCCTGGGGACCTACAGGCAGGGGTCCCACCGTGGATCATGGGGGGTTGAGTTCAAAGAGGTATTAGATCCAATGGTAAGGCAAGCAATCCCAACACAGGCAAGTCCATCCTGCCTCTCTAGTTCCCATACAGAAACCAGGAGGGGCAGTCCCTGGGGACCTACAAGGCAGGGGTCCCCCGTGGATCATGGGGGGTTGAGTTCAAAGAGGTATTAGATCCAATGGTAAGGCAAGCAATCCCAACACAGGCAAGTCCATCCTGCCTCTCTAGCTCCCATACAGAAACCAGGAGGGGCAGTCCCTGGGGACCTACAGGCAGAGGTCACACCGTGGATCATGGGGGGTTGAGTTCAAAGAGGTATTAGATCCAATGGTAAGGCAAGCAATCCCAACACAGGCAAGTCCATCCTGCCTCTCTAGTTCCCATACAGAAACCAGGAGGGGCAGTCCCTGGGGACCTACAGGCAGGGGTCCCACCGTGGATCATGGGGGGTTGAGTTCAAAGAGGTATTAGATCCAATGGTAAGGCAAGCAATCCCAACACAGGCAAGTCCATCCTGTCTCTCTAGCTCCCATACAGAAACCAGGAGGGGCAGTCCCTGGGGAGCTACAGGCAGGGGTCCCACCGTGGATCATGGGGGGTTGAGTTCAAAGAGGTATTAGATCCAATGGTAAGGCAAGCAATCCCAACACAGGCAAGTCCATCCTGCCTCTCTAGTTCCCATACAGAAACCAGGAGGGGCAGTCCCTGGGGAGCTACAGGCAGGGGTCCCGCTGTGGATCATGACCTCCCCACAGGCAGACAGAAAGGAAGTCTCTTTATTATGTTTAAAGGCAGCATTAAGCTCATGCCTTACACTAACTTTAAACTCATTTTATGTTTTTTAGCCCAGCTTTCTAAAGAAGGCAGCTTACAGCAATACTATTCAGGTACAGTAAGTCCCTTTCCAGCAGAGCTTACAATTTAAGTAGGCACCTGTAGCAACAGGAGATAACGTGACCTGTGAGATTTAAACTCAGGTGTCCCTGCTTCTCAGCCTATTGCTTTAACCATTATATGCTACTCCTCCGAAATTGTACCTTTAAACAGGGGTAAAGAAGCCCATGGGCACGGCAGGAAAGAAAATGAAGAGCACCTGAATACAATTTTAATTCAGCAAGATCCTTGTGTTAAGCCGTTTGATTTATCTACCAAGGCCACGCACACACCTCTGCCTCTATACAGTGCCTGCTCGTGGTCTCGTCTCCAATGAATGAGGGGGCCACAGAATCAAAAAGAAAAGCAACAAACAATCCTGTCCTTGATTCAACAAGAGAGAGGCAGAAGCGAATAAATGCAGCGCGGAGGTAAGAGCTGCAAGATACGTAAAAGCAGAAACACAAAGACAATCTCTCAGTGCCTCAGAATAAAATCTTATTACTTGTTATTACAGGAAAGACCAGAGGTAAACTGGCAATGAAAGCAACTTAAATTCTACCCTGAAAACTGTTTGTAAGCTGCATCAAAACAAAACAAAAAAAAAAGAGCGTCATCCCAGCTGCTAGAGCTGCAGTATTCACATTAATCCCCGGGTACTCCCACACCCACCCAGCCACTGATTCCAGCTTCGTGGCCCCTCAGCTGAGGAAGGTCACCCACCAGGGCACTGACGTGCGATCCTCAGGAGAGAGGCATATGGTACAGCCAATCTCAGGCTACAGGTTCCTGCACTGCTGAAGAGCTCATGTACTATTTATATTGCATTTCTGTACACAACACCACATAATGATCCAGTCCCAAAAAGCTTAGCATCTACAGGTAAGCACAGGAGTCAAGGCCAGGCCTCTCTGGGCTGTAACCGCGGCAGTGTATGGACCACACTACTCCACACCTCATTACCTGCACGTTAAAGGCTTACGGCACGTTTCAAGAGCTTATTCTGCCTCATCCCACTTTTTTTTGTCTCCAGCTCTTTACAGCTTTGCAGGTATAAAATTAATTACAGCCTTTCCCCACCCAGAAGGTAATTACATGTTCAGCAGCTATCTAGAGCTTTAAGGGTAACTGAATAAAGTGCAGGCTATATGAAAGTGAAAATTACTGTGCAGTCCCTCTCCATAATACATTAGCACAATAGTCTAGGAAAGCTTCTGAGATTTGTCATGCACTCCCAGGCTAACCACAGACAGGAGGGGGATATGTGAGCCATAACCCCAGGAATCTCTCACCAGGAATGAAGAGGAGACAAAATAAGGATTTATTTATAGCATTCACTAGGAAGCAAGATTCTTGCACAAAGAACTGAAAGGGAAATACTTACAGGACACCGGGACTACAAAAAAAACAAACCATAGACACAGCAAACACGTGGAAGAGAAACTGGCTC